>NC_053023.1:162445448-162467750 GCF_003073215.2 Triticum urartu | reverse complement strand
TGCATCTAGTGCCACCCCTAGTTGGTTTTGGAGTATTGACGACAAACCTAGTTGAGGGACTAATGTGTTTGTGAGAATTGCAGGATAACACAGGTAGAAGTCCCTCACTGATTCGGTTTTCCTACCAGAGATGACCCCTAAAAATGTATGAAGACATTGAAGTCAAAGGTGGTATATGAAGATATTCACATTTGAAGACTATGACAAGAGAAGACACCACATGAAGCCTATGGAGCTCGAAGACTTAGTTCTTTCGTAGTTCTTTTTCTTTTGTGTTGAGTCATAGGAACCACCGTACTGTTAAGTGGGGTCCAAGAGAACCAGTCAGACTGACTGAAGTGATGCCTAACCAAAAACCTATGACTTCGAGTGAAGACTATGAGAGCGAATCTTGTCCAGAGTCGGACAAGTCAGCTTTGCTTGTAGCCCAAGTAAAGTTGCCGTGTGAGTTTGAAATCTGACCGTTGGAACACGTGTCAGTTCCTTAGTGATCCAGGGTCATTTCGGACAAATCAGGTCGGGTTGCCAAGTGGCTATAAATAGCCCACCCCCCACAACCATAAACGGTTGGCTGCTCAGATTGAAAGTACGGCTTTTGTCGTTTGAGAGCAACCCACCTCGAAGCCTTTGAGAGAGAATTCCTTGCGAGGATAAAGCCCTAACCACCCAGAGCCAGAGAGAATTGGGCATCACTTAAGTCTTCTTATCTGTGTGATCTGAAGACTTATTACACGTGAGGACTGTGCATCCTCCAGCCGGTTAGGCGTCGCGTTCTGAGCATCCAAGAGACATTGTGGATTGCTGGTGAACAAAGTCTGTGAAGGTTTGGGAGTCTACCTTGAAGACTTACCAGAGTGATTGGGCGAGGTCTGTGTGACCTTAGCTCAAGGGGAATACGGTGAGGACTGGGTGTCCTGAGCTGCGTGTTCAGGACTGGGTGTCCGGGACTGTGTGTCCTAAGGTTTAAATACCTAGCCGCCCCAACCAGACGTACAGTTATCACAGCAACTAGAACTAGTCCAACAAATCACTGTCTTCAACGAGTCACTGGTTTCATCTTCCCTTCCCTTTACTTACCATTGCTCCTTGTGAAGTCATTGTATGTTTGCACTATCTTTTGTCTTCACTGAGTGACTGCATGTTCTGTATGGCTTCATAATATCTTCCTACCTGATCCTTACTACATTGCTGCTATTAAGTCATTGTGCTTTCACTTCATTGAATACTTGACTATGGCTTGTCTAGTGTAGTCTACCTTCCGCTGCATGGTAATAGGTTTATTTCTATCGTTTCTCTTCATAACTTCCACGTTTTGAAGACTTTCATAAAAATCGCCTATTCACCCCCCCTCTAGTCGATATAACGCACTTTCACATACATAAAAGAATTCAGAGAAGATTCAAATATTATTCATAGATAGACTTGATCATAAACCCACAATTCATCGGTCTCAACAAACACACCGCAAAAACAAGATTACATCGAATAGATCTCCACAAGAGAAGGGGAGAACTTTGTATTGAGATTCAAACAGAGAGAAGAAGCCATCTAGCTACTAACTATGGACCCGAAGGTCTGAGGTAAACTACTCACACTTCATCGGAGAGGCTAGGATGATGTAGAAGCCCTCCGTGATGACGACCCTCTTCTGGCGGAGCTCCGGAACAGGATCCAAGATGGGATCTCATGGATACAGAAAGTTTCGGCGGTGGAATTAGGTTTTTGTCTCCTCTTCTGATCGTTTGGGGGTACGTGTGTATATATAGGAGGAAGAAGTACGCCGGAGGAGCAACGAGGGGCCCACGAGGCAGGGGGCGTGCCCTAGGGGGGGCGCCCCCACCCTCGTGACCGCCTCTTTTGTTCCTTGGAGCAGTGTCCAAGTCTCCTGGATGACGTTCGGTGAGAAAATCACGTTCCCGAAGATTTTATTCCGTTTGGACTCCGTTTGATATTCCGTTTCTTCGAAACACTTAAATAGGCAAAAAAACAGCAATTCTGGGCTGGGCCTCCGGTTAATAGGTTAGTCCCAAAAATAATATAAAAGTGGAAAATAAAGCCCAATATAGTCCAAAACAGTAGATAATATAGCATGGAGCAATCAAAAATTATAGATACGTTGGAGACGTATCAGGAGGTGGCGCGAAAGACGAGGGAACATCGGGGCAGCTCGTTGGAGGTGGAGGACAGGGTGGCTGAACCGGCGGGACGACCAGATCGACGACGGATCCTCATCCGGTACGGTGGATGAGGGACGTCGAGGTGTTGCTATGGACGACGTCGTTGGGGAAGAGGCTCCGGCTGGGTGGCGGACGGAGGAGGGTGTGGGGCTTCGCGGGTTTTCCCGACCTCGGTGTACGAATGAGTGGACGAATGGGATGGGAGTGGGGAACCATGGCTTAGGGACGCACTTGTCCGAAATGTGGGGTAAGTTACGAAAGTACCCCCACCGATTTGAGGCGGTTCTTTCGGTTCAGGGGTATCACGGGCATTTCACGTGTCAGGATTTCACATGAGGTGGGAGTTTTCGCGCACGTTGTAATTTTGGAATAGAAAGGTGCAGGTTGAGATGGAGGGTGTTGTCGGAGCACAACGAGACAAAGATATATCTTAAATATTTCGGGCTAACAGGGCGCGGGTTGAAATTTCCGGACAAGCCTAATGTGTATTGTACCAAATCAATTCACACTACAAATGTCATTCAAACCTTTGAATTCATGTTGTGTTCAATTAAAATATTTCGCGACGTGTATAATGCATGCAACCTAGTACTCAAATGAACGTTTTAGTGCATTCCAAACGTATATACTACCGCTTCAATACGAACTAAATTTGAATTCGTTTCTCTATTTGAATAAGATCTACAATAATGATTGTTGTGAAGTCAAAGCATTTGAATCCGTTTCTCTGTTTTTATAAGATCTACAATCATCATTATTGCCAAGTTAAACCATCGTTTGTGTATTATCTTCACCAGCAGACCACATGATTAGTCTCGAGTTACATATGAACTATGTGTACTATATGAACTCGAACTTGATTTTTTGAATCCACTTTATGTTGATTTCAAATCATAGTACATTTCAAGCTCTAGCTAGATCTTCATAATCTAAACCATGTCTCATATGTATAATGTGTTTATCACATTATGTATGGTGCCCCGCCCCCTACGCCTACAAGTATTTAGATGTGAGTTGCAAACACCACACATTACCACAAATCCAAATAAAATGTGAGAATGTTCGATATGTTGTATTGTTTAGATTGTTCGATATTTAGTTGTAAGATGCAAACCCCACACATTATCACAAATTTAAATAAAATGTGAGATTGTTCGATGTATAGTATGGTTTATATTGTTCAACATTTAGCTGTGAGTTGCAAACACCATGCATTATCACATTATGGTATAACATGTGCAAAACCACAACACGTGTATCACCGCTATATTCATGCATGCACATGTTTAAAACACTATGATCTCCTATTCAAATATATGAATCCACTTTCATATCAAATTATGATGTTTGTTAGTCCCTTACACCCACACAATCTTCTAACCTTTGTAGCTACCACTAACTTTCTCTCGTGCATGCACACACCCTCCTCGCCCCCCCCTCAGCATTCTATCCATAGCGCACATTCATTTTTTCTTTAGGTCGTTCTCCCACAGTATCCACAACTCCTTTCCGACACACACCGATCGATAAACCTCTCCAGTGATGTCTGCCTACAACATACACACGCACCTTCAATCTCCTCCTTTATGTGTCCTTGCCTTGTGTCTCTCATACGGTCCCACACACGTGTAAACTTTCGCCCCTCTTTTCATCGTGCTCAAAACCGCACAGTCATCCCCCTATCTAGCTAGTAGATGGGCCTCTCGCACCACCTCCTAGCTCCATTCTCTCTGTCTATCCGTCTCGCCGGGCCTTATTTGCCTCTAACAAATGGACGTACATTGACCAATCTCCCGCTATACATATAGCTAGCTAGGTCCTTATAACTCTTTTCCCCACGCGTCAGTCGATCTACCTCATTAGTTATGTCTCTCCCTTCCTCCAACAAACAACAATTGATCTATCGATCTAGTTAGCTTTGCTTACCAAAAACATGGTTCCCCTTCATCGTCCATGGACGCGTCCCGACAGATCTATCATGCATAGGCACACACAGAAACACATCCCCACTCTTATTGATAATATTACAGTTCCACCCTTAGTTTGTCTAGTAGGCCTCTCCCACCATCTTTGAGAAGCAACTCCATCACCCATCCAGCACTCTACCCCTCTCCCTCCCTCTCTCTCTGTCCCATCCTATTTCCCGTCCTTCAGTTATGTATGGATTTCGACCGATCTCCCTAAAGACATAGCTGGGTCTCTCCTTCTCAACACATATGTGAGTCGTTCTACCTCTATAGTTAGGCCTCTGCCTACCCCTCCCCCCCACACCCCTCCCACACACACACTGATACATCGAGCACTCTAGTCATGTCTCCCTGCCACACACAAACTTGACCTGTGCCCTCTGACGTTCTGGTAGGTCAGTCGCCCTATATCTTTGACTTGCACACACACACAATTTCAATGGCTCTCTTCATCAATCTCGCACCCACCCACTTGATCCTCTCTTCGACTCCATCGATATCTATGACCCCTCCCTCTCTTCTCGTGGATCGCCCGACCCTCTATATATGATATGGATAGGCCTCCATTTCACACACATTGCATGCAAAATTTTGTTTGATATGTCATCGACACATATTCCCACAAATACATTCACGAAATCAACCTCCCCCCCAAAACAAAAAACACTCACGAATGCACAAGCCATTTGTCTAGGTTTGTATCTCTCTCACACACCCACGTAGGTGGGGGACGTGCACGAAGAGAAGAGGTGCACGCACGATGCACGTACTCCTGTCTCTTTCCCAACCACACCCGCGCGGGTACACGGTGGAGCTCATTTCTGTATGAAAAGGCAGCCCACGTGGTAATTTGACACGTGTACTGGTTGTCCACTAGATGGAGGGAGGATCGTCTACCACGGGTAACCAAACAAATTGGGACTTGACGTGTTATGTTAAAAAAGAGGCAAACCATGTGGGGCCTACCTTAGAGGCAAGGCTCTATACACTGGAGTACTTTTGATGTGTCCCGACAACTCGTAGAACGAGGAGAAGCTTGCTTAATATGCCGTCTCCCCCGCCCACGGGTGCGGTGGCTCGTAGTATGAGGTGAAGCTTGCTTACTAGTAGTAGTATTGTACGCCTTACGCCCACTCCCTCGCCCACGCACGTGGTGGCTCGCAGGATGAGGAGAAAATTTTACTACTCCCTCCTTTTACTCCTCGTCCCTACTACCTTGGTTAGAGAGATTATCATATTGTTTGGAATATATATGTCCTTTAGTAGATTTCAATATGAACTACTAGTACATACTCGAAACACTGATGTATATAGACGTATTTTAGAGTGTAGATTCACTCATTTTGCTCCGTATGTGGTCCATATTGAGGCCCTATTTGGTTCATAAGTCCTAGGACTTTTTCTAGTCCCAACTAAAAATTCCCTACTCCTTAAAAAGTCTGCCCTGTTTATTTTCAGGGACTAAAAAGTCCCTAGTCCCTCCCTATAGGTTATTGAATGACCATGTTACCCCCAGTATACAGAAAAATAACAACCAAACAACACCATGGGGCGGCGGGGCAATGGGTGCAGGGAGGGACATTGTTGGAAAAGTCCCAAAAAAGACTCTCCTTGAGAGTCTTCTTCATCAAGTCCCAAAAGGCATGTTTTAGTCCCTAGTAGTCCCTCCTGTTTGGTTAAAAAGTCTCTAAGAGGGACTTTTTCTAGTCCCTACACTAAAAAGTCCCTGGAAACAAACACCCCTGCATAAAATTGAGACACTTATTTTGGAACGGAGGGAGTACATATTTGCTACGATCTATCAATCATTGAGATGTAATAGCATGCATGTTAGTCTCCTTTGTATTTGATGAAATGTTGCAATAGGCAACCTTGGACGGAAGATACATGTAACAGAAGCTGGAAGCTTCGTAGCATTGTACTATCTCGCTGATAAATTATAGTATGTACTATACTAGTACTTCCTTTGTTCCTAAATATAAGTCTTTGTAGAGATTTCACCATGAACCACATACAGATGTATATAGATGCATTTTAAGTGTAGATTCATTCATTTTGTTCCATATGTAGTCCACCTAGTGGAATCTCTACAAAGACTTATATTTAGGAACGGAGGGATGAAAGTGCGTTATATCGACTAGAGGGGGGGGTGAATAGGCGATTTTTATGAAAGTCTTCAAAACGTGGAAGTTATGAAGACAAACGATAGAAATAAACCTATTACCATGGAGCGGAAGGTAGACTACACTAGGCAAGCCATAGTCAAGTATTCAATGAAGTGAAAGCACAATGACTTAATAGCAGCAATGTAGTAAGGATCAGGTAGGAAGATATTATGAAGCCATATAGAACATGCAGTCACTCAGTGAAGACAAAAGATAGTGCAAACATACAATGACTTCACAAGGAGCAACAGTAAGTAAAGGGAAGGGAAGATGAAACCAGTGACTCATTGAAGACAATGATTTGTTGGACCAGTTCCAGTTGCTGTGACAACTGTACGTCTGGTTGGGGCGGCTAGGTATTTAAACCTTAGGACACACAGTCCCGGACACCCAGTCCTGAACACGCAGCTCAGGACACCCAGTCCTCACCGTATTCCCCTTGAGCTAAGGTCACACAGACCTTGCCCAATCACTCTGGTAAGTCTTCAAGGTAGACTCCCAAACCTTCACAGACTTCGTTCACCGGCAATCCACAATGTCTCTTGGATGCTCAGAACGCGACACCTAACCGGCTGGAGGATGCACAGTCCTCAAGTGTAATAAGTCTTCAGATCACACAGACAAGAAGACTTAAGTGATGCCCAATTCTCTTTGGCTCTGGGTGGTTAGGGCTTTATCCTCGCAAGGAATTCTCTCTCAAAGGCTTCGAGGTGGGTTGCTCTCAAACGGCAAAAGCCGTACTCTAAATCTGAGCAGCCAACCGTTTATGGTTGTAGGGGGTGGGCTATTTATAGCCACTAGGCAACCCGACCTGATTTGTCTGAAATGACCCTGGGTCACTAAGGAACTGACACGTGTTCCAACGGTCAGATTTCAAACTCACACAACAACTTTACTTGGGCTGCAAGCAAAGCTGACTTGTCCGACTCTGGACAAGATTCGCTCTCATAGTCTTCACTCGAAGACATAGGTTTTTGGTTAGGCATCACTTTAGTCATTATGACTGGTTCTCTTGGACCCCACTTAACAGTACGGTGGTTCCTATGACTCAACACAAAAGAAAAAGAACTACGAAAGGTCTAAGTCTTCGAGCTCCATAGGCTTCATGTGGTGTCTTCTCTTGTCATAGTCTTCAAATGTGAATATCTTCATATACCACCTTTGACTTCAATGTCTTCATACATTTTTAGGGGTCATCTCTGGTAGGAAAACCGAATCAATGAGGGACTTCTACCTGTGTTATCCTGCAATTCTCATAAACATATTAGTCCCTCAACTAGGTTTGTCGTCAATACTCCAAAACCAACTAGGGGTGGCACTAGATGCACTTACAAGGGAGTACTATGTAAAGAGTTAGGTGTCGCACGGTGTCCAGAAAATATGGTGATAGTGTGAGGTGGGACATGTAATCACTGAGCCTGCGTGTTTTCACTGCTCTTGCACTCCTCCGCCGTAAGACTGGAGGAAATTGTAATCTAGTAGTACCTCCTTTCGCTGAAAGCGTGGGACATCCAGCAGTCCTACCACCTTAGTAATAATGACCAATGAGCCGTCAAATCGCATAGACCCAACAGTAAGTTGGACGGACGAAGCAACCATCACTCTTGAATCCGCTTCTCCCTTCAACGCAGGCGCCAGTGAGAGGTCGCGTCCGCTCTGCCCGGGCATGAATGCGGCACCGATTCTGTGGAGCGGCGCTGACCATTTCGGGTGGGAAGCGCGCACGGGCGATGGAGGGGCTTTGGGTGGGCCAAGCTAGTCAGGAGCGGGCGTGGCAGTTGTCCGCCTGTCCCTACCGGACGCCTGGAAACAAGAGGATGCACCGACTCTCGCGGCTAAAATCGTACACTACACACCATTTCTCTGTAGGAGTAGGTCGATCTGTCACTCTCTCTAACACGCACATGATGTTAAACACACACACACACACATGCACGCACGCACATATGTTCATAGAATAGGAAAATCGTGCAAGTTCGAAGCCACAGGAAGTGAGATACAAATGGAGTACGTACAAGAAGCGAAGAGGTGACGAATATTCCATCGAACCTGGACTGAGGAGTAGTACTCCCTCCGTCTAGGTGTTAAGACATCTTACGGAAATCAGATATTCCCAAAATGTTTAGGCGTCGTCCATTAACTTCGCATCTCAATCCCCTCCTGGCCTCGTTGCTAGCGAGCATTGTTACTTAGGGAGCGTTTGGATCATTAGCAAGGATAGCTTATAGGCCGAGCAAGGTTAGGCGTTTGGAACTATTAAAATATGTTAGCTTTTGTGGGCCAGCTAGCTTCGGAGGGCTAGAAAAACCTTGCTAGCTCAGGAGAGCCAGATCGGCTCGCTTCCGATGGCAAACTTCACGTAGTAGTAACATAGACTAGTAACATATGCATGTTACTAGTCCAAGTTATTCACCACTATGACCAGCCTAAGCAATGTAACCAAACGCTCCTTACTCTGCCTTGTTATCTCCCCCGGAAACCCAATGCATGGAGCGCAACTATGCGTTGATCAGTTAAGAAATCAAAGTTGGCTTGCATGCGAGTTAATACGTGGCCCTGCATGGTAGCTAAAACAACATCTCTTAGTTGTTTGGAGATGAGGCTTGCCTGCTCCCGACCCATGCTCCCATCGGTGCTCCCGACTACTAATTTTCCATCCAACGGCCTTTCCTCCCCATACCCTTTTCTCCATAACAAAAAATGCAAACAGTCCTGTATTTCCGTGTCTTTCCCGCACGTATACAGGACGGAGCCCGTGCATGCATGCATATCTCCCAACTTGGCACAAACAAAAGAGTTCACCATAGTCTCGGCAAGCTATTGCACCACCGCCAGTGCAAGCGATGGTGCTCTATGGCCGCGCTCGACAAGACCATAGTGTCAGCAAGTTGTTCCATCACCGCCGGTGCACGCGATGTTGTAGTTGCTCTATGGTTGCGCTCGACAGGCGCGAGCACAAGGTCCCTCGGTCTCCACAACACCAGCATGCCACGTCCGACGAAGTAGCATACATGCTGATGTCCGGCGGCACCAGTGCACTACCAATAGGCAAGGGCGGCCAATTGACGCGAGCTCGTGCGCCATCTCGGCTAGATCCTCCGCGTGCAGCACAATGACACTGTCGAGCGATGCCTAAACCATGGAGCGCAGCTCCTGAGCATCCAGCCATACGAGGTAGTCATCCGCCGCCTTCATCATGCCGCCACGGGTGGCGGCCTCCTTCTCGAGCTTGACGAGCAGACCCACGGGGATGAGCGGCGGTGCGATGCCCGGGAGCATATCAACCATTTCATGCTATGGCTCGAAGGAGTTGACGAACACCCACGACGCCTTGTGGCGGTGCAGAATTGGTTAAATATCATGTTGATGAGCAGCAGGCGATGCCCGTTCTCAGCAACATCGGCGGCGAGGCGGATGTTGTGGGGGCAATGCCCTAACTGTACAACGTCGGGCTGCAGCTCCCGCTCGTGTAGAAGGCCCTGGTCGAGAACAAGCATTCCTTGGTGGCCGCCGCTGTTGCCGCGGCGGCGAGATGAGCCTAACGAATGCCTTGTATTTTGACGGTTCACTTTGCCGCCGAGCTGTATCCTCACTTCACCGCCAGGATTGCACGGGTTCCATACGATTGTTAGAGTCCAGACTTGTGTTTGGAAGGGATAGGGAAATACGGAAATTATTTTTTTTCTTTCCTATAAAAAAGGGACAGGGGGAGGAAAGCGGGAAGCATCCATTAGATTAAAAACGAGTGATGTGGGAGCACAGATGGGAGCAGGCCGCGGGAGCATGCAAGCATTTTGCATTTAGAGACAGAAATCAGGGCTTTGATTGGAGGAATGATCGGTCAAGTTTCTCGTTCTCCTCCAATCTGCTTGCACCTTGGTCCCGCTGCACCTTCTAACATGACTTATTACACCTAGACGGAGGGAGTCATACGAGATACAGTGGCACACAAACTTAGGTTGAATACAAGTCCCAAAATTGTGTGCATGTTATAATAAGGATTCACTTAAAATACTACGTGAGCGAACAGAGGGATCAATTGGATAGTGTTCCCGAGCAGTAGCGAGATGTGTGAGGTAAGATACACCGCTGGCGCTTTTAATTTTTCTTATTGATTTGTTTGTTTCACCCTCTGACTGGTGGGACCCAACTACTACGTGGAGAGAGGTAAGGTGACTAAGGCTGCATTATTTCTGCACCACTGTGGATAGTCTCACCACCAAAGCCACATGACATGACTATGATTTAAATCCCAATGACTCCCACACAAAAAACACGGCATGATTGTCACACGAATGTAGGAATGTATAAAAGGTTATTTTCCTCTCGTTGATCATAACGGGAGGGTTGTGTAGTTGGTTAGCCTATTCGCTCATCAAACTTGAGGTCTCGGGTTCGATAACTACACTTGAGCATAATTCGTGCCAGGAGGATTCTTTGACTGCTCAAAATGGATGGATACGGAGCTATATGATCAGTTGTAGCCTCGGCGCTTGTTTTCTAGGGTTTGCACTCTTCACACTCTCTCCAGTATATATATACACGCTAGAGCCTCAGCGCTTGTAGTTGCTCTCTTCACACTCTCTCACCCTCTCTAGATCTAAACAAGACTTCGTTGGCCTCTCTCTCTCCCCTCACACCTGGTTTGCTTGTAGTTGCTCTCTTCACACTCTCTCACCCTCTCCAGATCTAAACAAGACTTTGTTGGCCTCTCTCTCTCCCCTCACTGCTGGTCTACTTTTAGTTGCTCTCTTCACACTCTCTCACCCTCTACAGATCTAAACAAGACTTCATTGGCCTCTCTCTCTCCCCTCACTGCTGGTTAAAGAGCCGGTAGGATCCGTCCGCCGGGAAGGGAAGGAGGCTTAACGCCGTCGCCGTCGGCGAGGGAGGGAATCCACTACCGGCACAGCTGTTCACTTTCACCCAGCAGTGGCGCGGGAGGGCCGCCGACCCCTTCTTCTTCGCCGTCGTACATAGTGTGGGCCGAACGGCCTCCGGTCGCCCACCGAACCACACCCCAAGAACCTTAAGGTATAATTTACTTATTCCACATGCATTTCTCTAGCTGCATGTGGGCTTTTTTCGCTTCTGCACTCGAATCTAGGTGTTGGATCAAACATGATAGTAGTGGGGAAAGTTGTATACCATGAATCTAGGACGTGGTTCAAAGAGGAAAGGAATGGGGAAAGTAGTGGGAAAAGTTGTATAGCATGAATCTATGACGTGATTCAAAAAGGAAAGGAAGGGGGAAAGTAGTGGGGAAAGTTGTATCGCTTGAATCTAAGACGTGGTTCAAAGAGGAAAGGAATGGGGGAAAGTTGTGGGGAAAGTTGTATAGCATAAATCTAGGACATGGTTCAAAGAGGAAACGAAGGGGGAAAGTACTAGTATAGACTGGCTATCCAGCACCTACGTTGGTCGAAAAGGGAAAACAATGACAAATGCAGTACGCACATCTGTAACGAACGGATCTTTTGTTTTGGGGGACATGGCTGTAGAGTTTGAGCATGACTAGATTTGCTGCGCTCACAAAGGGAAAGGTATCTAAAGATAACAAAACTGGGACCAACACAAATATGCTCCTTGGTTGTTTGTTCTTTGTTGCAACAAACTGTGCATCACCCCAGTACATCGGTAGATGCACATGGTGCTGGTGCGTCCACTATCCCGTGCAACTCTTTAGTTGTTGTTAATCTAAGGCCCTGTTTGGTTAAAAGCTCCCTAGTCCCTACCTGCTTGGTTCCAGGGACTAAACATGGACTAGAGGTTATTAAATGACATTCTAAAATACCATGTTACCCCTAGTAATGAACTAATAGAGACAAGGTGCGATGCGTGGCAGGGGCAACTGTTGGAAAAAGTCCCAAAAAGACTCTCCCTCGGGGTCTTCTTTCTTTAGTCCCAAATGCCCACTTTTAGTCCCTAAAAGTCCCTCCTGTTTGGTTTAGATGGGACTGACACATAGTTTTTAGTCCCTCCACCAAAATGTCACTGTAAACAAACACCCTCTAATAATGCTGCTGGAAAATTGATGCAATGACACAGTTAAAACCAAATTACATGTTTAACGAATTTTATTGTTAATATAATCTCTTTGTTAATATTAATCAATGCCACTGTTTGAGAAATGCTACTGTCTTGCTTTCTTTCCCATTTAGATAAGGTAGATGCTTCTTTTTGTTGGCTTCTGTGTCATTCACCATTATTGACCACTAGTTGTTTCGTTTGCACCTCTGTGTAAACAGGGTTATCTACTTCACCTCGTTGCCATTGTGACCTTTTGTTGCACTGCACAAAACACTTTTGTTTTAAGAGTGTTTTGTGCAGTTCAACCAAAATGTCACACCGACAACGTTGCTTGATTGCTTGATCTTAGTGGAACTGCACAAGAGGAGACCTTACTTCCTATCTGTGTTGGCAAATTGAGTTCAGATCTTCTTCTTGTGAGTTGTTTGAATTCCGCGTCATGAGAGGTCAGTACTAGCCTTCTTTCACATGATTCTAAAGTGTGTTTTCATATGTTGTGCTACTTGTACGGTAATGTTGCTTGATTTTAGTGAACTGCACAAATGGAGTCAAGACTTTCAATCTGCATGTGCACCATAATATCCCATTGAGGTAAGATAAGGATATCTCACAATTGTTGGCCTGTATTTTGCCACTTTCATCAGAAAATTAATGTCATTGTTTAGTGCTATACTTGTGCAACCTAATTGACATGCCAAATCTTACATTGAAGGCAAAGCTTGTCTGTTATTGAACCAAGTGATGAAGGGGAAGAACAAGTGGAAGAAAAACAAAAATCAACTCCCGGTGCTATAATGAAGCACTGGAACTGTGATGACACAAGTAATGATATAGTTTTGCATCTTAATTTATTGCTATGGCTGGAACGAGCAATTGTTTTGCCACTGATTTGATGCCACTCTTAATGTAATACGTAATTATCTCTACTTGTGCAAACAGGGATCTTCTTTGAAGATACCATATATTTTAGTGGAGTATATAGTAAGCATTAAACTAATCGAGGAGTATATAGTAAGCATGGCCACCATAGTAGATAGCAACAGATGGTTCCAGAGAAGTTTCATCTGTATGCTCTACACAATAAGCCTCCTGACAAAGGTTGGTACTCGCCCAGTGATTTCATCCATATGATTGAGCTTTGTCATCTCTATTGGTGTTGTGCTACTGTTTAGATACTGTCATCAAAAAGTGGTATTGTCCTTGAGAAGTGCTTCATCTGTGTTGTTTTAAATATTTCCTTTCCTTTTTTTCGAGCAAACAGGGATTCTAGCATTTAGTTTTCCTCTTGTCTTTGAACAACAAGATCATCCTCCTCTGAAGAAGAATATGGAGTACGTGAAGTGACTAGTTCCGATTATGCCAGGATGAAGAAGCCCTGTCTATCTTCTCATCAAAAGGAGCAGTTGAAGGATGGTTACATTAGCCCCCACAAGACCAAACTAACTTCAGCTCAGAAGGACTGACAAATCTCCATTTTCTTGCTGTGATGCGCGAGTACAATGTTGTTCTAGATTCTTTCCGGTGAGTTCCATTTTTCTAAAAGTGTGCTCTACATGGACCATGTAGGTGCTTGTTTAAACTGCCAATTCATAGTACAGTTTGCTTTATACTAATCACTTTTTTGTATTTGTGCAAACAGGGGTGCTCAGCTTGATTTCAATGGGAACTACACAAAATTTTCATGAATACATCGAATCATTCATTTCCACCACAAGAAAGGAGGTGCCGAGCGAATTTGGTTGATTTTGGTGGAACAGCACAAGAAGAACAGCTGGTTTATTTAGCACGAGGTGCTATGTCAATGTCCGAACTGATGGAAAACCCTTCCCATTCCACAATCATAGGCATTTGATATTTTGGAATGGGACAACCTTGTCAAATTTTGCTCATTGATTTTAGCAAGAAGACATGCGTTTGATATTTTCGAATGGGACGCCCTTTGCTATCAGCAGCGTCGATCCTTTTTTCTTTATTCTTTAGTTGTGAAGTAATTATTGGCTCTGACATGTGAATCGCGGAGATGCATAATCATTGATTGTTTTTGAATGTTCTCTATGAATTGCCAGGCTTGTGTGTTTGATTGCAATGTACAGGAACGCTAAAAAGCTGCTCAAACTCTTTTTACTCCTTCTGTTCCTTTTTACTCCGCACATTGTGAAAGTGCATACTTTTTTCTATAAGATTGGTCAAAGTAGAGATACTTTGACTGCACACAAAACTTGTATGCAGACTAGAAAGGACCGGAGAGAGTACATGTGAAACTGCTGCAAATGAGGTGATCACCCTGGGAATAATGCTAGTACGTATTGTTTTGCATGTTTATCCAATGCTAGTGATATAAGAATTCGAACTAATCAAAATAAATTCATTCATACATGGTCATATTTCATATAAACATGCCGGATTTCATTACATTTCATACATTCTTCAACTAAAAAGGGGTGCGCTAGAGGTATAATTAATTAACCAAAGCTACCCACCTGCATCTAGGCTCAAGTTCTCTAGCAAATGACTGTATCTCATGAGCTTGCTCAACCACGGAGCACTCTTCAATCATCCTGTAATCATAGAATTGCTCCATGATGTACAGCTCAGAGCCAGCAACCGAAGGGTAGCAGCGGTGGCCTTACTTCGACCCGAGCGGCGGCGACCTACCGTGTTCTACTCTTCCTTGTTTTCTGTGTGGCGCGGCCTTGTTGGCAGCGGGGCGGGGCCTCGGCGGAGCCGGCGATGTCCTCTGTCTCAATGTCGGCGGGCGGCGCCTCGGCGGAGCGGGGGAATTCCTTCCCCTCGTTGCCGGCAGGGTGGGGCCTTGGCGGAGCCGGCGGTGTCCTCTGCCTCGTTGTTGGCGCCGCGGTGCCTCGATAGAGCAGGGCCTCGTCAACGCCAGCGGCGCGCGGACTCGTCGGAGCCGGCATTGTCCTCTGCCTCGTCCATGGTCCTTCTAAACAGCACCTCACCCTCTTCATCGCCCTCTTTGTAGGCGGCCGGAGCCTCCACCACCCGCATGCGGTACCGCCAGCGCTCGAGGCGGCCCTCGCGGGCGGAGCGGTACGAGTCGAGCAGCGCCTCCTGCTCCGCCCGCTCCACGGCGATCTGCTCCTCCGCCTGCAAGTGCTCCTGGAGGAGATGGTGATTGTAGGAGGCATCGGCCTGCGCCTCCCGGAACTGCTCCTCACGCTTCTGCCTCACTGTGTCCATATATTAGGCACGGGCCTCGCCGATGGTCATGTTGCAATGCACCGACGAGGATGGCGTAGAGGAGGGATTGGCGCCGGATCGTCGACTACCATGTTCTCCATTGGGATATCTTCGTCCTCCGGTTGCCTGCCGGCCAGCCAGTCGGCAGCAATGGTTGCCATCTCCTTGTGGTCCATCGTCCGCCTGTCCCGAAGAGCGCTGGAGCGCGAGGAAGCCATGGTGGGCAGTAGTGGTGTGGACATGAGAAAGGGAACGGATGCGGATGACTGCGACTATGGCCGGCGCAGCAGTTTATATAGCAATGGTGGGCGGCGGAGGGACGGACATGTGGCGCCGGAGTAGCCATCTCGGCAACCGCGTATCATTAATGAGGGCGGCAGAAGTACGGACGGACGACACTTGTGTCGTTTGAAGGCGGAGCAATCGCCTGCACCGGGAAGCAGGGCGGGCGGCGCTGACCGTTTCGGGCGAAAAGCGGGCGTAGGCAAGGGATGCGGTCTGGGTGGGACAGGGCTGTCAGACTTGTGCTTGGCAGCGGGTCGGTCCAGCAGCCGGACATGCTGGCTCGCCAGCTACCTCGCCGAGCTGAGTGACGACAATCAGATGATGGACGTAGCTTCCGACCAGGAGCCGGCGCCACTATCCAAGCCGGTTCATGTCGTGTTTACCATAGAGCAGGTGCGGTCGCACTTCGATGCCCTAATGGTGGAAGAGCTACCAGCGCAGGAGGACCTGTGCTGCAACCTCCGTCTCCTCAACGAGCACCGATGAACAAGCGAATGACAATGCCGTCGCGGACATGTGGCCCTATGATCCTAGCTTCCCGAATGAGTAGCGGGCGCTATATCAGACCATCCGTAGGGCCCGCGAGGCCCTCTCCGTCGTCCTTCGAGTTGTTGCACTCGCTGTGGCGCCGCCGTTTCGCATTGTCAACATGGTCAACGAACATGAGGATGAGATGACTTTTCTTGGAGAGGATGACAGTGGGGACCCACCAGGGCCATAGCCACACGTATGCAAGTGCCTCCTTATTTGTATATAAAACTATATTTTTTTGCTTCCTCCAGGTTTCCTGACATCACGGTCCCACACCATTTTCAACCTATGTAGTCAATAAACGAGAGAATTGCACAAGAAGCGGCCGACAGCTGGGACCAAGCAGCTCGAGCAGTATTTCTGTTTTTGAGGTGTGAGCACTGCAGAGTTTTTCTTGAGCGATGTTTAGCCCAGGTATTATTTTTTCTCCCCTGAACAACAACAAAAACATCGCTCAGGTATTAACTGGGCGGGCTGTGGACCGTCTAGCCCAGGCCAGATATCCAGCCCAGATATTAATGTTTTTCAAGCTGAAAATGGCTAGCCCAGCTATACTTTTTTAGGAATACCCAGGCAAGGTCAAGTTGTTATTCTCCGCCCCGCTGGTCTGCAAATCTTTCCTAGGAGGGATGCATTAGGCTTAACAAGAAAATGGGCTTTAAGAAATAATAAATGGGATGAAATTATAAAAAGTGGTTAGTAACTATAAAAAATGCACCAAACACGTAATTACTTATATAAAATGTTGTTTTTGGATATTGAAAATTTTAATTTCATTAATTGTTGTGAGCGCAATGTTCTGTTGGATTTTTACGTAATATAAATTTATATTGAAATTGTATTTAATCTGAATAGAAATTTCGGAATAAAAATATTTCGGATCCCATCAAAATGTGGGAAATTTTATTGAATTCTGTTTTGAACAGTTGGTTGAAATGGGTTGTACTTTTAACAAACTGTAAATGGGCTGTAGTAAATTCTATTAGAATTCAAAAATTGGCTACACATTCTTACAAATCTCAAATGGGCTATAAGTTCTCTGCCACACACTTGTGGCCTTACTAAGTTGACATGACCCCTAAAAAAAGGAGTTGACGCGTATGCAAGGCTTTGTCAACTTATAGTCAACACATGGTTCTAGCAGCAGTGGCCGTAGGATGTCCATCCAACGGATGCCTTACTTCTTCTTCAATATCGGATATTCTAGCTTCATCCACCCAAAAAATGATTCCTCCCCCTGACATCTGGGGCGCGCCGTTTCGGAAGTTGACCTGTGGGCCTACTAAGTTGACGCGTACCAAGGGCTTTGTCAACTTAGTCAATATAAACGATTCTAGCTACAGTGACCATATGATGTTCATCCAACGGCCGTCGTGCTTCTTCAACCTCCGGTCTTCTTGCTCCAGCCGCCCAAAGCAGCACCTGTTGTGCCGCCTGCTCCTGCCTCCCGTGGTCGGCTGTGCTGCTGCGGAGGCCTCGCCGCCCCCTACTACTCCCACGGCTGGCCAGGCCATTCCTCCACTCACCCACACCCCCTGTTATTCTGCAGTGACGGCAGCCTCACACCGCAGCCGAACCAGTGAACCCTCATACTCCTCTCCGCATGGGTATCCACTGCCGCGTCTTCCCCGGCTCCACGTCGTCCCCTTCCTAGGCCTCGCCGTCGTCCACCGCCGTGGTGCTCTCGACGCGGCATGGTTAATGTGGTCAACGACCAACTTCCATCGGAAGAGTACTGTACGTGGAGAGGCTGACAGTTGGGTCCACGGCAGCCGCAAGGAAGTGCCTCCTTATTACGCGCAAAACAATTATTCCACCACCTGACAGCGGGGACCCACCAGACGGGCCACCGTATTTTGCAAAAAAAACATTTCCCCCCTGACTGCTGGGACCCACCAGCTACATCATCGCACGCAAGGAAGTGCGTCTGGGCAACAAAAAATGATTCGCCCCCCTGACTACTGTGACCCACCATCTACATCTTCGCACTCAAGGAAGTGCCTGACAGTCGGGACCCACCTGGTCAAAGTGTACGTAGCGTTGTCATTCTGGTCGCGAATGTGTACGTACATACTGGTCCATGTAGAGGTGCACACATGTCGTAGTAGAGACGCGCACGTAGCATGTACACGTACGTACAACGGCCAGTGTGCAAGAAAGAAAATACGGCCACGTACGTACATACGGGCAGGGTCTCGAACGCCTACTCGCGCATACGTACGGCCGGGGCTCGTGTACATGGCTCGGTCGGAACGGAGAAACGACAACGTTGTCGTGTTCATGGGGAGCCAACCGGATGGGTCAGAACGGAATGCGTCATCGTGTTCATCGGGAGGGCTTGGACGGAACAGCCAATGGAAACGAGGCCTGGCGTACCGCACAACGGAGGAAACGGCCTTGTGTTCGACCGGCCACATTCGAAACGGGATCCTATTCATCGGGAGGGGTCTGGCGTACCGCAAAACGGAGGAAACGGACCTCCTACGGTCGAAACAGGGTCCTGTTGATCGGGAGGGGTGTGGCGTACCACAAAACGAAGGAAACGGACTTGTGTTGGAGCGCTACGGTCGAAACGTAGGTCCTGTTCATCGGGAGGGGTGTGGCGGACCGCAAAACGGGACTCCATAGGATACTGTTCATCTCCACCGTTGATCCCCTCCAGCCTCCATGGGCTACTGTTCATCCACCGTCGACCTTCTCCAGCCTCCACCTGCGACTGTTTATCCACGGCCTCCTGTTCATCTAGCCTCCACCACGTGCTACTCCACCGGCTACTGTTCAACCAGCCCTCTACACACGGGCTTCTGTTCAACCACCCCTCAACGGGCTACTGTTCATCCAGCCCTCCACGGGGTCGTCCTGTTCATCCAGCCCTCCATGGTGTCCTGTTCATCCAGCCCTCCATGGTGTCCTGTTCATCCAGCCCCAACCGGCTTGATCGATCGGGGTCCTGTTCATCCACCTCCACCGGGAAATGTTCATCCAAATCCCCCAGCAACGCTCACTGTTCATCCAGAGGCAGCATCGATCGGCTTCAGTTAGCAGCAGTAGCGAAGGAATCACTCGACCGAGTTCAGTTAACAGCCATCAATCGATCGCTCGGGTTCAGTAATACGTACCCTGCAGTGCAATCACTTGGGTTCAGTAGGCGAACGCCTCGATCGGGTTCAGTTAGATCCCAATGCCTCGCACCCATGCGTGTGCATGTACGAGAGAAACGCGCATCGCTCGGCCCCGACCACCCACCGTAACTGCGAACACCCTGATATTTTCCTCGCCCTCGCGTCTACCATGGTTTTTTCCGTCATGGACGGCCCAAAGAATGTCATGCACCTGCGTCTCTAGCCTGCCCAGGACGAAAAGCCCATTTTCTGTCATGATTTTTTGTCATAGAAGTAGGAGCCCACCACATCTATGATGATACCGGGTTTTGTCACAATTATTGTCATAGAAGTGTCATAAGTAAGACAGAAAAAATCCCGTTCGGCCCAAAATTTCACGGATGTGTCTTTATTTTGTAATGAATAAGAGGAGTGGAGGGTCGAGGGATGGCCTAGCCGGCGGTGGGGTAGTGCTACTTCTTGAGCACTGCATTGGATTTCCCTTGAAGAGGAAAGGGTGATGCAGCAAAGTAGCGTAAGTATTTCCCTCAGTTTTTGAGAAGCAATGTATCAATCCAGTAGGAGACTACACACAAGTCCCTCGTACCTACACAAACAAATAAGAACCTCGCAACCAACGCGATAAAGGGGTTGTCAATCCCTTCACGGTCACTTAAGAGAGTGAGATCTGATACAGATCATAATAATAAGATAAATATTTTTGGTATTTTTATGATATAGATTGAAAGTAAAGATTGCAAAATAAAATAGATTGGATTCTTATATGATAAAAGATAGACTCGGGGGCCATAGGTTTCACTAGTGGCTTCTCTCAAGATAGTATAAGTATTACGGTGGGTGAACAAATTATTGTCGAGCAATTGATAGAATAGTGCATAATTACGAGAATATATAGGCATGATGATGTATATAGGCATCACGTCCGCGACAAGTAGACTGAAACGATTCTGCATCTACTACTATTACTCCACATATCGACCGCTATCCAGCATGCATCTAGAGTATTAAGTTCATAAGAACAGAGTAACACATTAGGCAAGATGACATGATGTAGAGGGATAAACTCAAGCAATATGACATAAACCCCATCTTTTTATCCTCGATGGCAACAATACAATACGTGCCTTGCTTCCCATGTTGTCACTGGGAAAGGACACCGCAAGATTGAACCCAAAGCTAAGCACTTCTCCCATTGCAAGAAAGATCAATCTAGTAGGCCAAACCAAACTAGTAATTCGAAGAGACTTGCAAAGATAACCAATCATACATAAAAGATTTCAGAGAAGAATCAAATATTGTTCATAGATAAACTTGATCATAAACCCACAATTCATCAGATCTCGACAAACACACCGTAAAAAGAGTTACATCAAGTAGATCTCCAAGAAGATCGAGGAGAACATTGTATTGAGATCCAAAGAGAGAGAAGAAGCCATCTAGCTAATAACTATGGAACCGAAGGTATATGGTAAACTACTCACACATCATCGGCGAGGCTATGGTGTTGATGTAGAAGCCCTCCATGATCGATTCCCCCTCCGGCGAAGCTCCGAAAAAGACCCCAAGATGGGATCTCTTGGGTACAAAAGGTTGCGGCGGTGGAAATAGGGTTTCGTGGTGCTCCTGGATGTTTTCGAGGTATATGGATATATATATATAGGAGGAAGAAGTAGGTCGGTGGAGCTGCAAGGGGCCCAGGAGGGTGGGGGCGTGCCCAGGGGGCAGGCGCGCCTCCCCGCCTCGTGGCTCCCTCTTTTCTTTCTTGACATCCACTCCAAGTCCCCTGGATCACGTTTGTTCCAAAAATAACTCTCCCGATGGTTTCATTCTATTTGGATTCCGTTTGATATTCCTTTTCTGTGTCCCCTGGATCACGTTTGTTCCAAAAATAACTCTCCCAAAGGTTTCATTCGGTTTGGATTCCGTTTGATATTCTTTTTCTGTGAAACACTAAAATAGGCAAAAAAAATGCAGACTAAGGCATAACCTAGTGGTGTGAAGGGGCTGATGCCTTCCCACCCACCCAGGTTCAAGGCATGGTACATGCAATTTGGGTTTGTTGCACCAATTATACTGTAGGGGGTTCCATTACAGTCTTTCTGTCAAAAAAATAGGCAAAAAACAGCAATTTGCACTGGGCATTGGGTTAGTAGGTTAGTCCCAAAAATAATATAAAAGTGTATAATAAGGCCCATTAACATCCAAAATATATAATATAATAGCATGGAACAATCAAAAAATTATAGATACGTTGGAGACATATCAAGCATCCCCAAGCTTAATTCCTGCTCCTCCTCGAGTAGGTCAATGATAAAAACAGAATTTTTGATGTGGAATGCTACCTAGCATAATTCTCAATGTAATTTTCTTTATTGTGGCATGAATGTTCAGATCCGAAAGGTTCAAGACAAAAGTTTAATGTTGACATAAAAATAATAATACTTCAACATACTAACAAAGAAATCATGTCTTCTCAAAATAACCTGGCCAAAGAAAGTTATCCCTACAAAATCATATAGTCTGGCTATGCTCTATCTTCACCACACAGAATATTTAAATCATGCACAACCCCGATGACAAGCTAAGCAATTGTTTCATACTTTTTATGTTCTCAAACCTTTTCAATCTTCACGCAATACATGAGCGTGAGCCATGGACATAGCACTATAGGTGGAATAGAATGGTGGTTGTGGAGAAGACAAAAAGGAGAAGATAGTCTCACATCAACTAGGCGTATCAACGGGCTATGGAATGCCCATCAATAGATATCAATGTGAGTGAGTAGGGATTGCGATGCGACGGATGCACTAGAGCTATAAGTGTA
>NC_053023.1:162423424-162444162 GCF_003073215.2 Triticum urartu | reverse complement strand
AGTTTTGTTAGGGTTTGATCCCTAGTATCCACTATGTTCTGAGATTGATGTTGCTATGACTTTGCTATGCTTAATGCTTGTCACTAGGGCCCGAGTGCCATGATTTCAGATCTGAACCTATTATGTTTTCATCAATATATGAGAGTTCTTGATCCTATCTTGCAAGTCTATAGTCACCTATTATGTGTTATGATCCGTTAACCCCAAAGTGACAATAATCGGGATACTTACCGGTGATGACCGTAGTTTGAGGAGTTCATGTATTCACTATGTGAATGCTTTGTTCCGGTACTCTATTAAAAGGAGGCCTTAATATCCCTTAGTTTCCAATAGGACCCCGCTGCCACGGGAGGGTAGGACAAAAGATGTCATGCAAGTTCTTTTCCATAAGCACGTATGACTATATTCGGAATACATGCCTACATTACATTGATGAACTGGAGCTAGTTCTGTGTCACCTAGGTTATGACTGTTACATGATGAACCGCATCCGGCATAATTCTCCATCACCGATCCATTGCCTACGAGCTTTCCATATATTGTTCTTCGCTTATTTACTTTTCCGTTGCTATTGTTACATCACTACAAAATACCAAAAATATTACTTTTGCTACCATTACCTTTTACCACCGTTACCACTACTATCATATTACTTTGCTACTAAATACTTTGCTGCAGATATTAAGTTTCCAGGTGTGGTTGAATTGACAACTCAGCTGCTAATACTTGAGAATATTCTTTGGCTCCCCTTGTGTCGAATCAATAAATTTGGGTTGAATACTCTACCCTCAAAACTGTTGCGATCCCCTATACTTGTGGGCTATCAAGACTATTTTCTGGCGCCGTTGCCGGGGAGCATAGCTCTATTCTTTGAGTCACTTGGATTTATATCTGCTTATCATTATGAAGAACTTGAAAGATCCAAAACCAAAATTTATCCCTCAACTACGAGGGGAGGTAAGGAACTGCCATCTAGCTCTGCACTTGATTCACCTTCTGTTTTGAGTAAGCTTGCAACACCTATACCTGCTTCTGCTATTAATTCTGATATGTCGCATGTTATTGATGATGCCACTTCTGCTATGCATGATACTTATGATGAAACTACTTCTATGCTTGATACTACTGTGCCACTTGGTGAATTTCTTGATGAACAACTTGCTAGGGCTAGAGAGAATGAAATTATTGAAACTGATAATATTGATGAAAGTGATGATGAAGACTCTCCCCCTAGATATGAATTACCTGTTGTGCCTGAGGGCTATGTTATGGATGAAGAAACTGCTAGAGATTTTCTTGCTTGCAATGATAGGAGTGATCTTAAGAAATTATTAGCTAAGCTGAAACAAAAAACTCTGAATGCTAGAATGAAATATGATCCTGCTTATGCTACTTCACCTATCTTTGTTACTGATAAGGATTATGATTTCTCTGTTGATCCTGAGATAATTACTTTGGTTGAATCTGATCCTTTCTATGGCTATGAATCTGAAACTGTTGTGGCACATCTTACTAAATTAAATGATATAGCTACCCTGTTCACTAATGATGAGAAAACTCGCTACTATTATATCCTTAAATTATTTCGTTCTCATTAAAGGGTGATGCTAAGATATGGTTTAATTCTCTTGATCCTGGTTGTGTGCGTAGTCCCCAGGATATGATTTACTACTTCTCTGCTAAATATTTCCCCGCTCATAAGAAACAAGCTGCTTTAAGGGAAATATATAATTTTGTGCAAATTGAAGAAGAGAGTCTCCCACAAGCTTGGGGGAGGCTTCTCCAATTACTTAATGCTTTGCCTGATCATCCTCTTAAGAAAAATGAAATACTTGATATCTTTTATAATGGACTAACCGATGCTTCCAGAGACCACCTGGATAGTTGTGCTGGTTGTGTTTTCAGGGAAAGAACACCAGATGAAGCTGAAATTCTATTGAATAATATGTTGACTAATGAAAATAATTGGACACTTCCTGATCCAATTCCTGATCCAATTCCTGAACCAACTCCTAAGCCAACTCCGAAGAAGAGGGGTATTCTATTTCTCAGTCCTGAAGATATGCAAGAGGCAAAGAAATCTATGAAGGAAAAAGGTATTAAAGCTGAAGATGTTAAGAATTTACCTCCTATTGAAGAAATACATGGTCTTAATTTACCGCCTGTTGAAGAAATACATGGTTTTAATCCATCACCTATTGAAGAAATACATGGTCTTGATAACCCGACACAGGTAGTAAAGGTAAATTCTCTCTATAGATATGATAAAGCTGAAATCCCATTTACTAAGTTTGCTAGCCCATGCTTGGATGAGTTTGATGACTTTATGGTTAAACAAGAAAACTTCAATGCTTATTTTGGTAGAGAATTAAAATGCAATGCTGATATGCTTGAACACTTGGGTGATTATATGGCTAATGTTAAAGGTGAACTTAAACTTATTAGTAAACATGCTTCTATGGTTACCACTCAAGTAGAACAAGTACTTAAAGCTCAGAATGATTTGCTCAATGAATTGAATAGAAGAAAAATGATAATGATGTTAGAGTTATGACAAGAGGTGGTAAAATGACTCAGGAACCTTTGTATCCTAAGGGCCATCCTAAGAGAATTGAGCAAGATTCTCAGAAAAATATTATTGATGCACCTAGTCCTTCTTGTTGGAAATGCCCTAGAGGCAATAATAAATTGGATATTATTATATTTCCTTGTTCATGATAATCGTTTATTATCCATGCTAGAATTGTATTGATAGGAAACTCAGATACATGTGTGGATACATAGACAACACCATGTCCCTAGTAAGCCTCTAGTTGACTAGCTCGTTGATCAATAGATGGTTACGGTTTCCTGACCATGGACATTGGATGTCGTTGATAACGGGATCACATCATTAGGAGAATGATGTGATGGACAAGACCCAATCCTAAGCCTAGCACAAGATCGTGTAGTTCGTATGCTAAAGCTTTTCTAATGTCAAGTATCATTTCCTTAGACCATGAGATTGTGCAACTCCCGGATACCGTAGGAGTGCTTTTGGTGTGCCAAACGTCACAACGTAACTGGGTGGCTATAAAGGTACACTACAGGTATCTCCGAAAGTGTCTGTTGGGTTGGCACGAATCGAGACTGGGATTTGTCACTCCGTGTAAACGGAGAGGTATCTCTGGGCCCACTCGGTAGGACATCATCATAATGTGCACAATGTGATCAAGGAGTTGATCACGGGATGATGTGTTACGGAACGAGTAAAGAGACTTGCCGGTAACGAGATTGAACAAGGTATCGGGATACCGACGATCGAATCTCGGGCAAGTATCGTACCGATAGACAAAGGGAATTGTATATGGGATTGATTGAATCCTTGACATCGTGGTTCATCCGATGAGATCATCGTGGAGCATGTGGGACCAACATGGGTATCCAGATCCCGCTGTTGGTTATTGACCGGAGAGTTGTCTCGGCCATGTCTGCATGACTCCCGAACCCGTAGGGTCTACACACTTAAGGTTCGATGACGCTAGGGTTATAGGGAAAGTATGTACGCGGTTACCGAATGTTGTTCGGAGTCCCGGATGAGATCCCGGACGTCACGAGGAGTTCCGGAATGGTCCGAGGTAAAGATTGATATATAGGAAGTATGGTTTTGGCCACCGAAGTGTTCCGGGCATCACCGGTAGTGTACCGGGACCACCGGAGGGTCCGGGGGTCCACCAGGTGGGGCCACCAGCCCCGGAGGCCTACATGGGCCAATAGTGGGAAGGGACCAGCCCCTAGGTGGGCTGGGGCGCCTCCCACCAAGGCCCAAGGCGCCTCCAAGAGGGGAGGGGGGCAAACCCTAGGGCAGATGGGCCCTAAGGCCCACCCAGGTGCGCCTCCCCCTCTCCCCTTGTGGCCGCCACCCTAGATGGGATCTGGGGCTGCCGCACCCCTTGGGGTGGGAACCCTAGAGGGGGCGCAGCCCCCTCCCCTCCCCTATATATACTTGAGGTATGGGGGCTGCCCAACATACGATTTGATCTCTCTCTTGGCGCAGCCCTACCTCTCTCCCTCCTCGTCTCTCGTAGTGCTTGGCGAAGCCCTGCTGGAGTCCCGCGCTCCTCCACCACCACCACCGTCGTGCTGCTGCTGGACGGAGTCTTCCCCAACCTCTCCTTCTCCCTTGCTGGATCAAGGCGTAGGAGACGTCACCGGGCTGCACGTGTGTTGAACGCGGAGGCGCCGTTGTTCGGCGCTTAGATCGGAATCAACCGCGATCTGAATCGCTGCGAGTACGACTCCTTCATCCGCGTTCTTGCAACGCTTCCGCTTAGCGATCTACAAGGGTATGTAGATGCACTCCCCTTCCCCTCGTTGCTAGATTACTCCATAGATTGATCTTGGTGATGCGTAGAAAATTTTAAATTTCTGCTACGATCCCCAACAGTGGCATCATGAGCTAGGTCTATGCGTAGTTTCTATGCACGAGTAGAACACAAAGCAGTTGTGGGCGTCGATATTGTCAATTTACTTGCCGTTACTAGTCTTATCTTGATTCGGCGGCATCGTGGGATGAAGCGGCCCGAACCGACCTTACACGTACGCTTACGTGAGACTGGTTCCACCGACTGACATGCACTAGTTGCATAAGGTGGCTAGCGGGTGTCTGTCTCTCCCACTTTAGTCGGATCGGATTCGATGAAAAGGGTCCTTATGAAGGGTAAATAGAAATTGGCATATCACGTTGTGGTTTTGGCGTAGGTAAGAAACGTTCTTGCTAGAAACCTATAGCAGCCACGTAAAAACTTGCAACAACAATTAGAGGACGTCTAACTTGTTTTTGCAGCATGTGCGTGATGTGATATGGCCAAAGGATGTGATGAATGATATATGTGATGTATGAGATTGATCATGTTCTTGTAATAGGAATCACGACTTGCATGTCGATGAGTATGACAACCGGCAGGAGCCATAGGAGTTGTCTTAATTTATTTATGACCTGCGTGTCAACATAAACGTCATGTAATTACTTTACTTTATTGCTAAAGCGTTAGCCATAGTAGTAGAAGTAATAGATGACGAGACAACTTCAAGAAGACACGATGATGGAGATCATGGTGTCATGCCGGTGACAACGATGATCATGAAGCCCCGAAGATGGAGATCAAAAGGAGCAAATGATATTGGCCATATCATGTCACTATTTGATTGCATGTGATGTTTATCATGTTTTACATCTTATTTGCTTAGAACGACGGTAGCTTAAATAAGATGATCCCTCGAATAATTTCAAGAAAGTGTTCCCCCTAACTGTGCACCGTTGCGAAGGTTCGTTGTTTCGAAGCACCACGTGATGATCGGGTGTGATAGATTCTAACGTTCGAATACAACGGGTGTAAGCCAGATTTACACACGCAATACACTTAGGTTGACTTGACGAGCCTAGCATGTACAGACATGGCCTCGGAACACGGAAGACCGAAAGGTCGAGCATGAGTCGTATAGAAGATACGATCAACATGAGATGTTCACCGATGTTGACTAGTCCGTCTCACGTGATGATCGGACACGGCCTAGTTGACTCAGATCATGTTTCACTTAGATGACTAGAGGGATGTCTATCTGAGTGGGAGTTCATTAAATAATTTGATTAGATGAACTTAATTATCATGAACATAGTCTAAATTGTCTTTGCAAATATGTTGTAGATAAATAGCTCACGTTGTAGCTCCCTGTTTCAATACGTTCCTAGAGAAAGACCAAGTTGAAAGATATTGTAAGCAATGATGCGGACTGGGTCCGTAGTCCGAGGAGTGTCCTCACTGCTACACAGAAGGCTTACGTCTTTGATGCACCGCTCGATGTGCAAACCCCTACAACGTCGTCTGTGGATGTTGTGAACACCTGACAGACACATCCTGATGACTACTTGATAGTTTAGTGCACCATACTTTACGGCTTAGAATCGGGATTCCAATGACGTTTTGAATGCCATAAGACATATGAGATGTTCCAAGAGCTGAAATTGGGATTTCAGGCTCATGCCCGTGTTGAGAGGTATGAGACCTCTGACAAGTTCTTTTGCCAACAAGATGGAGGAGAATAGCTCAGCTAGTGAGCATGTGCTCAGAATGTCTGGGTGCTACAATCACTTAAATCAAGTGGGAGTTAAACTTCCAGATAAGATAGTGATTGATAGAGTTCTCTAGCCACTATCACTAAGCTACTAGATCTTCGTGATGAACTATGACATGCAAGGGATGGAGTTGATCCCGGAGCTGTTCGCGGTGCTTAAGACCGCAAAAGGTAGAAATCAAGAAGGAGCATCAAGTGTTGATGGTTTACAAGACCACTGGTTTCAAGAAGGGCAAGGGCTAGAAGGGAAACTTCATGGATGGCAAACCAGTTGCCGCTCCAGTGAAGGAACCCAAGGTTGAACCCAAACCCGAGACTAAGTGCTTCTATTGTAAGGGGAACGGTCACTGGTAGCGGAATTACCCCAAATGCATGGTAGATAAGAAGGCTGGCAACTTCAACAAAGTATATACGTGTTATTAATGTGTACCTCACTAGTACTCCTGGTAGCACCTGGGTATTGGATACCGGTTCAGTTGCTATTATTGGTGACTTGAAGCAAAAGCTACGGACTAAACGGAGACTGGCTAAGGGCGAGGTGACGATGTGTGTTGGAAGTGTTTCCAAAGTTGATGAGATCACCATCGCACGCTCCATCTGCCTTCGGGATTAGTATTGAACCTAGATAAATGTTATCAGGTGTCTACGTTGAGCATGAATATGATTAGATCATGTTCATTGCAATACGGTTATTCATTTAAGTTAGGGAATAATGGTTATTCTGATTACATGAATAATACCTTTCATGGTCATGCACCCTATGTGAATGGTTCATTGAATCTCGGTCGTGGTAATACACATGTTCACGCCAAAAGATGTAGAGTTAATAATGATAGTACCACTTTCTTGTGGCACTGCCGCTTAGGTCATATTGGCGTAAGATGCATGAAGAAACTCCATGTTCGATGGATGTTTGGAGTCACTTGATTTTGAATCGCTTGACACATGCGAGCCATGCCTCATGGGCAGGATGACTAAGACCCCGTTTTCAGGTACAATGAAATGGGCAAGTGACTTGTTGGAAATCATACATGCTGATGCGTGTGATCCAATGAGAATTGAAGCGTGCGGTGGATATCGCTATTTTCTCATCTTCACTGACGATTTGAGTAGATATAGGTATATTTACTTAATGAAGCACAAGTCTGAAACGTTTGAAAAGTTCAAGCGATTTCAGAGTGAAGTTAAGAACCATCATAACAAGAAGATCAATTCCTTCCTCTTTAATGAGAATATCAGAGTTATGAGTTTGGCAAACACTTAAGACATTGTGGAATTGTTTCATAGTTGAAGCCACCTGGAACACCACTGGGTTATGGTGTGTCCGGACATCGTAATCGAACCTTATGAGATATGGTGCGAACTATGATGTCTCTTATCAATCTACCGTTTTCATTTTGAGGTTATGCGTTAGAGACAGCTGCATTCACTTTAGATAGGACACCATCTAAGTCCGTTGAGACGACGTCATAAGAACATTGGTTTGGCAAGAAACCAAAGTTGTCGTTTCTTAACGTTTGGGGATGCGATGCTTAAGGCTTCAGCCTGAGAAGCTCGAACCCAAAGCGGACAAACACATCTTCATAGGATACCCAAAGGTGACAGTAGGGTATACCTTCTATCTCAGATCCGAGGGCAAATTGTTTGTCGCTAAGAACGGGTCCTTTCTCGAGAAGGAGTTTCTCTCGAAAGAATTGAGTGGGAGGAAGATAGAACTTGATGAGGTTGTCGAACCTTTACTTCAACCAGAGAGTGATGCAACACAGAAAGATGTTTTCTGTGGTGCCTACGTCTGTTGAATAGGAAGTTAATGATAGTGATCATGAAGCTTCGGATCAAGTTGCTATCGAACCTCGTAGGTCGACAAGGATATGTACTACTCCTAAGTGGTACGGTAATCCTGTCTTAGATATCATGTTGTTAGACAACAATGAACCTACGAGCTATGCAGAAGCGATGGTGGGCCCGTATTCCGACAAATGGTTAGAAGCCATGAAATCCGAGATAGGATCCATATATCAGAACAAAGTATGGACTTTGGTGGACTTGTCCGATGATCGGCAAGCCATTGAGATAAATGGATCTTTAAGAAGAAGACGGACGTGGGCGGTAATGTTACCATCTATGAAGCTCGACTGGTGGGAAAGAGTCTTTTCACAAGTTCAAGGAGTTGACTACGATGAGAATTTCTCACCCGTAGCGATGCTTAAGTCCGTCGGAATCATGATAGCATTAGCTGTATTTTTTGATCATGAAATCTTACAGATGGATATCAAAACAAGTTTTCTTACCAGTTTTCGTAAGAAAAGTTGTATGTGATACAATAAAAGGTTTTGTCGATCCTAAGGATGCTAAAAGGTATGCTGGCTCCAGCAATCCTTCTATGGACTAGAGCAAGCATCTCGGAATCGGAATATATGCTTTGATGGAGTGATCAAAGCTTTTAGGTTTATACAATGTTTGCTAGAAACTTGTATTTACAAGAAAGTGAGTGGGAGCACTACAACATTTCTGATAAGTATATGTGGATGATATATTGTTGATCCGAAATGATGTAGAATTTCTGGAAAGCATAAACGGTTGTTTGAAGAGTGATTTTCAAAGGAAGACCTGGATAAAGCTGCTTACATATTGGGCATAAAGATCTATAGAGATAGATCAAGACGCCTGATGATACTTTCAAAGAACGCACACCTTGACATGTTTTTGAAGGAGTTCAAAATAGATCAGTCAAAGAAGGGGTTCTTACCTGAGTTGTAAGGTGTGAAGTTGAGTAAGACTCAAAGATTGACCACGGCAGAAGAAAGAGGAAGGACGAAGGTTGTCCCCTATGCTTTTGTCATAGGCTCTATACGGTATGCCATGCTGAGTACCGCACCTGATGTGTGCCTTGCCACATGTCTGGCAAGAGGGTACAAAGGTGATCTAGGAGTAGATCACCAGATAGCGGTCAAAATTATCCTTAGAGGAATAAGGAAATGTTTCTCGGTTATGGAGGTGTTGATGTCTACTACGCAACCTTCTTTCTTGTAGACGTTGTTGGGCCTGCAAGTGCACAGGTTTGTAGGACAGTAGCAAATTTCCCTCAAGTGGATGACCTAAGGTTTATCAATCCGTAGGAAGCGTAGGATGAAGATGGTCTCTCTCAAGCAACCTGCAACCAAATAACAAGAGTCCCTTGTGTCCCCAACACACCCCAATACAATGGTAAATGTAATAGGTGCACTAGTTCGGCCGAAGAGATGGGTGATACAAGTGCAAAATAGATAGTAAGATATAGGTTTTTGTAAACTGAAAAAATAAAAACAGCAAGGTAGCGAGTGGTAAAAGGTGAGCGTAAACGGTATTGCAATGATTAGGAAACAAGGCCCTAGGGTTCATTACTTTCACTAGTGCAAGTTCTCTCAACAATAATAACATAAGATAGATCATATAACGAGCCCTCAACATGCAACAAAGAAGTCACTCCGAAGCCACTAATAGTGGGAGAACAAACGTAGAGATTATTGGTAGGGTACGAAACCACCTTCAAAGTTATTCTTTCAAATCAAATCCGTTGGGCTATTCTATAGTGTCACAAACAACCCTGGAGTTTTTACTAGAATAACACTTAAGATACAAAATCAACCAAAACCTAAATGTCACCTAGATACTCATTGTCAACCTCAAGTATCCGTGGGCATGATTATATGATATGCATCACAACAATCTCAGATTTATCCAACCCAAAAGTACTTCAATAGTGGCCCCAAAGTTTTCTAACCGGAGAATCAAAGAACGTGTGCCACCCCTATGCCATAGGTTCATGGGCGGAACCCGCAAATTGGTCACCAAAACATACATCAAGTGGCACGTGATATCCCATTGTCACCATAGATAAGCACGGCAAGACATACATCAAGTGTTCATAAAAGACTCAATCCGATAAGATAACTTCAAAGGGGAAACTCAATTCATCACAAGAGAATAGAGGGGGAGAAGAAACATAAGATCCAACTACAATAGCAAAGCTCGGGATACATCAAGATCGTGCCATAGATGGAACACGAGAGAGAACACGAGAGAGAGAGAGAGATCAAACACATAGCTACTGGTACATACCCTCAGCCCCGAGGGTGAACTACTCCCTCCTCGTCATGGATAGCGCTGGGATGATGAAGATGGCCACCGGAGATGGATCCCCCCTCTGGCAGGGTACCGGAAAGGGGCCCCGATTGGTTTTCCGTGGTTCTGGAGGCTTGCGGCGGCGGAACTCCCGATCTATCTTCTCCCGGATGTTTTTAGGATATATGGAGATATATAGGCGGAAGAAGTACGTCGGTGGAGCTCCGAGGGGCCCACGAGGCAGGGGGCGCGCCCAGGGGGCGCCCTCCACCCTTGTGACCTCCCCGGAAACTTCTTGGAGTAGGGTCCAAGTCTCCTGGATCACGTTCGGTGAGAAGATCACGTTCCCGAAGGTTTCATTCCATTTGGACTCCGTTTGATATTCTGTTTCCTCGAAATACTGAAATAGGCAAAAAAACAGCAATTCTGGGCTGGGCCTCCAGTTAATAGGTTAGTCCCAAAAATAATATAAAAGTGGAAAATAAAGCCCAATATAGTCCAAAACAGTAGATAAAGTAGCATGGAGCAATCAAAAATTATAGATACGTTGGAGACGTATCAGGCATCCCCAAGCTTAATTCCTGCTCGTCCTCGAGTAGGTAAATGATAAAAAGAGAATTTTTGATGCGGAGTGATACTTTGGCATAATTTCAATGTAAATCTTCTTAATCATGGTATGAATATTCAGATCCGAAAGGTTCAAGACAAAAGTTCATATTGACATAAAAATGATAATACTTCAAGCATACTAATCAAACAATTATGTCATCTCAAAATAACATGGCCAAAGGAAGTTTATCCCTACAAAATCATATAGTTAGGCTATGCTTCATTTTCGTCACACAAAGATGTTCCCAACTTCTATACCCCCGATGACAAGCCAAGCAATTGTTTCATACTCAAATAATCTCAAACTTTTTCAACCTTCACGCAATACATGAGCACGAGCCATGGACATAGCACTATGGGTGGTATAGAATATGATGATGGGGATTGTGTGGAGAAAACAAAAAAGGAGAAAGTCTCACATCAACGAGGCTAATCAATGAGCAATGGGGATGCCCATCAATTGATGTTAATGCAAGGAGTAGGGATTGCCATGCAACGGATGCACTAGAGCTAAGAATGCTTAACAAAAGAAAACTAGTGGGTGTGCATCCAACTTGCTTGCTCATGAAGACCTAGGGCATTTTGAGGAAGCCCATCGTTGGAATATACAAGCCAAGTTCTATAATGAAAAATCCCCACTAGTATGAACAAGACAACTTCTGAGACTCACTATATGAAAATCATGGTGCTACTTTGAAGCACAATATATGAGACTCACTACATGAAGAACAAGGTGCTACTTTGAAGCACAAGTGTGGAAAAAAGAGATAGTAGCATTGCCCTTTTTATTTTCTCTTTTTTTGGGCCTTTCTTTTTTTTATTTTTGGCCTTTCTCTCTTTTTTTTGATTGGACAATGCTCTAATAATGATGATCATCACACTTCTATTGATTACAACATAATGATTACAACTCGATACTAGAACAAGATATGACTCTATATGAATGCCTCCGGCGGTGTACCGGGATGGTGCAATGAATCAAGAGTGACATGTATGAAGAATAATGCATGGTGGCTTTGCCACAAATACGATGTCAACTACAAGATCATGCAATGGCAATATGACAAAAGTAAAGCATGTCATGATGATGATGATGATGATGATGGAAGTTGCATGGCAATATATCTCGGAATGGCTATGGAAATGCCATGATAGGTAGGTATGGTGGCTGTTTTAAGGAAGATATAGGGAGGTTTATGTGTGAAAGAGCGTATCATATCACGGGGTTTGGATGCACCGACGAAGTTTGCACCAACTCTCAATGTGAGAAAGGGCAATGCACTGTACCGAAGAGGCTAGCAAATGGCGGAAAGGTAAAAGTGCGTATAATCCATGGACTCAACATTAGTCAAAAGAACTCATATACTTATTGCAAAAATTTAGAAGTCATCAAAAATCAAGTACTACGTGCATGCTCCTAGGGGGATAGATTGGTAGGAAAAGTCCATCGCTCGTCCCCGACCGCCACTCATAAGGATGCACAAGCCAGGTACACTTCATGCTTCAAATTTGTTACACAACTTTAACCATACGTGCATGCTACGGGACTTGCTAACTTCAACACAAGTATTTCTCAAATTCACAACTACTCAACTAGCACGACTATGATATTATCACCTCCATATCTCAAAACAATTATCAAGCATCAAACTTATCTTAGTATTCAACCCACTAAAAAGAAAGTTTCACATATCTTGAATACCAAGTATATTAACATTAAGCAAATTACCATGCTATTAACGACTCTCAAAATAATCTAAGTGAAGCATGAGAGATCAAGTTTCTTTAAAACAAACCACCACCGTGCTCTAAAAGATCTAAGTGAAGCACTAGAGCAAAAATTATCACGCTCAAAAAGATATAAGTGAAGCACATAGAGTAAACTATCAAGCTCAAAAGATATAAGTGAAGCACATAGAGTATTCTAACAAGTTTGAATTCATACATGGCTCTCTCAAAAGGTGTGAACATAAAGGATTATTGTGGTAGACTAACAAGCAAAGACACAAATAATACAAGACGCTCCAAGCAAAACACATATCATGTGGTGAATAAAAATATAGCTCCAAGTAAATTACCGATGGAAGTGGACAAAAGAGGGGATGCCTTCCGGGGCATCCCCAAGCTTAGGATCTTGGTTATCCTTGAATATTACCTTGGGGTGCCTTGGGCATCCCCAATCTTAGGCTCTTTCCACTCCTTATTCCATGGTCCATCGAATCCTTACCCAAAACTTGAAAACTTCACAACACAAAACTTAACAGAAAACTCGTAAGCTCCGTTAGTTTAAGAAAATAAATCACCACTTCAAGGTACTGTAATGAATTCATTCTTTATTTATATTGGTGTTAAACCTAATGTATTCCAACTTCTCTATGGTTTATAAACTATTTTACTAGCCATAGATTCATCAAAATAAGTAAACAACACATGTAAAACAGAATCTGTCAAAAACAGAACAGTCTGTAGTAATCTGGATCAAACGTATACTTCTGGAACTCATAAAATTCTCAAATAAATTGCTGGACCTGAGGAATTTATCTATTAATCATCTGCAAAAAGAATTAACTAAATATCACTCTCCAAATAAAAATGGCAGCAATTCTCGTGAGCGCTAAAGTTTCTATTTTTTACAGCATGATCAACAAGACTTTCCCCAAGTCTTCCCAAAGGTTCTACTTGGCACAAACACTAATTGGACACATAAACCACATATAAACAGAGGCTAGATGAATTATTTATTACTAAAAAGTAACAAAAATAAAGGAACAAAAATAAAGTTGGGTTGCCTCCCAACAAGCGCTATCGTTTAACGCCCCTAGCTAGGCATGATGATTTCAATGATGCTCACATAAAAGATAAGAATTGAAACATAAAGAGGGCATCATGAAGAATATGACTAGCACATTTAAGTCTAACATGCTTCCTATGCATAGGGATTTTGTGAGCAAACAATTTGTGGGAACAAGAATCAACTTGCATAGGAAGGTAAAACAAGCATAACTTCAAAACTTTAAGCACATAGAGAGGAAACTTGATACTATTGCAATTCCTACAAGCATATGTTCCTCCCTCATAATAATTTTCAGTAGCATCTTGAATGAATTCAACGATATAACTATCACATAAAGCATTCTTTTCATGATCTACAAGCATAGAAAATTTATTACTCTCCACATAAGCAAAATTCTTCTCATGAATAATAGTGGGAGAAAACTCAACAAAATAATTATCATGTGAGGCATAATCCAATTGAAAACTAAAATCATGATGACAAGTTTCATGGATATCATTATTCTTTATAGCATACAAGTCATCACAATAATCATCATAGATAGCAACTTTGTTCTCATAATCAATTGGAACGTCTTCCGGAATGGTGGATTCATCACAAAATAAAGTCATGACCTCTCCAAATCCACTTTCATCAATATAATCATCATAAATAGGGGGCATGCTTTCATCATAATAAATTTGCTCATCAAAACTTGGGGGACAAAAATATCATCTTCATCAAACATAGCTTCCCCAAGCTTGTGGCTTTGCATATCATTAGCATCATAGATATTCAAGGAATTCATACTATAACATTGCAATCATGCTCATCATTCAAATGATTTAGTGCCAAACTTTAATAGATTTCTTCTTCTAGCACTTGAGCACAATTTATCCTTTCCATCAAACTCAACGAAAGATATTAAAAAGGTGAAGTGTATGAGACAAACTCAATTCCATTTTTTTGTAGTTTTCTTATATAGACTAACTAGTGATAAAACAAGAAACTAAAAGACTCGATTGAAAGATCTAAAGATATACCTTCAAGCACTCACCTCCCCGGCAACGGCGCCATAAAAGAGCTTGATGTCTACTACGCAACCTTCTTCTTGTAGACGTTGTTGGGCCTGCAAGTGCACAGGTTTGTAGGACAGTAGCAAATTTCCCTCAAGTGGATGACCTAAGGTTTATCAATCCGTAGGAGGTGTAGGATGAAGATGGTCTCTCTCAAGCAACCCTGCAACCAAATAACAAAGAGTCCCTTGTGTCCCCAACACACCCAATACAATGGTAAATTGTATAGGTGCACTAGTTCGGCGAAGAGATGGTGATACAAGTGCAAATAGATAGTAGATATAGGTTTTTGTAAACTGAAAATAATAAAAACAGCAAGGTAGCGAAGTGGTAAAAGTGGAGCGTAAACGGTATTGCAATGATAGAAAATAAGGCCTAGGGTTCATACTTTCACTAGTGCAAGTTCTCTCAACAATAATAACATAGATAGATCATATAACGAGCCTCAACATGCAACAAAGAGTCACTCCGAAGCCACTAATAGCGGAGAACAAACGTAGAGATTATGGTAGGGTACGAAACCACCTCAAAGTTATTCTTTCAAATCAATCCGTTGGGCTATTCCTATAAGTGTCACAAACAACCCTGGAGTTTTTACTAGAATAACACCTTAAGATACAAATCAACCAAAAACCCTAATGTCACCTAGATACTCCATTGTCACCTCAAGTATCCCGTGGGCATGATTATACGATATGCATCACACATCTCAGATTTATCCAACCAACAATAAAAGTACTTCAAATAGTGCCCCAAAAGTTTCTAACCCGAGAATCAAGAACGTGGTGCCAACCCCTATGCAATAGGTTCATGGGCGGAAACCCGCAAGTTTGTCACCACATACATCAAGTGGCACGTGATATCCATTGTCACCACAGATAAGCACGGCAAGACATACATCAAGTGTTCATAAAAGACTCAATCGATAAGATAACTTCAAAGGGGAAACTCAATTCATCACAAGAGAGTAGAGGGGGAGAAGAAACATAAGATCCAACTACAATAGCAAAGCTCGGGATACATCAAGATCGTGCCATAGATGGAACACGAGAGAGAACAACGAGAGAGAGAGAGATCAAACACATAGCTACTGGTACATACCCTCAGCCCCGAGGGTGAACTACTCCCTCCTCATCATGGATAGCGCTGGGATGATGAAGATGGCCACCGGAGATGGATCCCCCCTCCGGCAGGGTACCGGAAAGGGGTTCTGATTGGTTTTTCGTGGTTCTGGAGGCTTGCGGCGGCGGAACTCCCGATCTTATCTTCTGTTCTGGAAGTTTTAGGGTACGACGGTATATATGGGTCAAAGGAGTACGTCGGTGGAGCTACGGGGGCCCCACGAGGCAGGGGGGCGCGCCCAGGGGGGAGGGCGCGCCCCCCACCCTCGTGAGCACCTCCCGTATCTTCTGACGTGGGTCCAAGTCCATCAGGTGGGTTTCCTTCCAAAAATAACTTCTCCAGTTGATTTCGTTCCGTTTTGACTCCGTCTGATATTCCTTTTCCTTGAAACACTAAAATAGGCATAAAACAGCAAATCTGGGCTGGGCCTCCGGTTAATAGGTTAGTCCCAAAAATAATATAAAAGTGGATAATAAATCCCAATATTGCCTAAAACAGTAGATAAAGTAGCATGGAGGAATAAGGAAATGTTTCTCGTTGGAGGTGATAAAGAGTTCGACATAAAGAGTTACGTCGATGCAAGCTTAACACCTATCCGGATAGCTCTGAGTAGAGATACCGGATACGTATAATGGAGCAATAATTTGGAATAGCTCCAAGTGGAACGTGGTAGCAGCATCTATGATATAAAGTTTTGCGAAATACATAGGGATCTGAATATGGCAAGACCCGTTGACTACAACCTCTCTCACAAGCATAACATGATCAAACCCAGAACTCTTTGAGTGTTTATCACATAGTGATGTGAACTAGATCATTGAGTCTAGTAGACTCTTGGATGTTGGTCACATGGCGATGTGACCTGTGAGTGTTAATCACATGGCGATGTGAACTAGATTATTGACTCTAGTGCAAGTGGGAGACTGTTGGAAATATGCCCTAGAGGCAATAATAAATTAGTTATTATTATTATATTTCATTGTTCATGATAATCGTTTATTATCCATGCTAGAATTGTATTGATAGGAAACTCAGATACATGTGTGGATACATAGACAACACCATGTCCCTAGTAAGCCTCTAGTTGACTAGCTCGTTGATCAATAGATGGTTACGGTTTCCTGACCATGGACATTGGATGTCGTTGATAACGGGATCACATCATTAGGAGAATGATGTGATGGACAAGACCCAATCCTAAGCCTAGCACAAGATCGTGTAGTTCGTATTGCTAAAGCTTTTCTAATGTCAAGTATCATTTCCTTAGACCATGAGATTGTGCAACTCCCGGATACCGTAGGAGTGCTTTGGGTGTGCCAAATGTCACAACGTAACTGGGTGGCTATAAAGGTACACTACAGGTATCTCCGAAAGTGGTTGGCACGAATCGAGACTGGGATTTGCTCCGTGTAAATGGAGAGGTATCTCGCCCGCCGTCGGGACCCACCTCTTCGCCTGTGCCTGTCCGCCCGCCGCAGCCCATTGCTTCCCCTTTCCCCATTCTTCCTCTTCTCCGGCGACCTAGTGAGCAAATCAGAATACAGATAGTCTGAGAGGTGAGCATACAACATCTCATGCAACAGATGCCTCTTGGTCAAGCTGTGCAGGGAACTGAATCATCATTGGAACCGTATGCCTGCAATATGTTCATGCACATCAAGCATATATGATCTTTTTGGGAATTGTAGTTCTCGACTCCTAGTTTAATAAGATTATATATGTGGTGATAAAAAGTCCCAAAAGAGATTGTTGGGCCTCTTCTTTAAATGAAAACCATACAGTCATACTGCAAACAGATAAAAGGTAGCGGTTGAAAATAATGTAGAATAATATTCTCTAGTTTAATATACAAAGAAAAATGAAAAGATCATTGACGGTGTCCTGGACTAGGGGGTACTCACCACGTCGTCTCCCGATCTATTAGATTGGGCCGAGGACCCCTGTGGTCGTATACTCATGGGCTAGTTCGGACGGCTACCGCATACAAGGAAGATTCCACAAGACTTGGCGATCAAGACAAGGACTTCTCCCCACCGGCGTATTCGGCTAGGACTCTTGTTATCCTAGGCCTCTGGTGCATTATATAAACCAAGGCCAGGCTAGTCGATAGACAATCAAATCCATACACAATCATACCATAGGCTAGCTTCTAGGGTTTAGCCTCCTTGATCTCGTGGTAGATCTACTCTTGTACTACCCATATCATCAATGTTAATCAAGCAGGAGTAGGGTTTTACCTCCATCGAGAGGGCCCGAACCTGGGTAAAACAAAGTGTCCCCTGTCTCCTGTTACCATCCGGCCTAGACGCACAGTTCGGGACCCCCTACCCGAGATCCGCCGGTTTTGACACCGACATTGGTGCTTTCATTGAGAGTTCCGCTGTGTGATCGACAAAAGGATCGATGGCTCGCCTGCAGATCAACTGCGACTTCGGCATCTTCGTCACCAGCTCGACTGGTCACCTTGGTTCGACCAAGAATTGCGCCATGTGTTCAGATCACCATGTCCGGACGAGGGCCTTCATCAAACATCAACTCCGATCTCTATCAAGATCACGGAGGAATCATCTATGGAGCTCGGGGGCTCAACGTCAACATTGCCCTCAAGCGACCGTGCTGTTTTTCTGGACAGCGAACTCGTATCTGCGCCACCACCTCCTCGAGTATCGCTTTGACGATCGCTTTGGTGGAATTGTGCGGAATTGAGTCTACAACAACCCTGGAAAATTTCGTCGAGTTCCGATGGAGGAATCTCTGGCAATCCACGATATACCGGAGCCCTGTCAAATCTGGACGGGAATTTGGATGAGTTTAGGGCGTGGTGTCCAGCTTCTAGCTCGGACGTCCTTTGGAAGATCCAACCGTTGATCGGCTGCGGAATTCCTATTATCTACCACCTCTCAAAATTTCAGCTCGATCCGACCGTCCAAACTCCGGGAACCTTCCGATTAGTGCATCACTTTTCGGATCTGTTTTCTGCGCGAAAACGAATCCGACCCGATTTCATCTTTTTGAACGGGATTTCGGACATCCCTTTTGAAGGAAGTTTTGTATGGGGTATTGTGTTTTGTTCCGAACACATCCCACTAACTTTAAGATCTTTTGAACATGATCTTCAACATCATGCTGGTGTCAAACCAGTCCGGCAATATTACTCCACGGCTGCCGACCTGCGCTAGACACGGCGTCACTTTGTTGAGCCGAGCTCAACTTCTTCGGATCATCATCTCGGCAAGCCGAACAAGAGTCCGGCATCGCGAAGGATAAATCATCACCAACATCGCCGCCCCACGGATTACACGGAGCGGGCATACCGGCATCGCCGCACGGTCGCTTCATCAAGCCGGCATCGACCACGTCACGACCTGCATCGACAGGGCCGCACTATTGCTTCTTCAAGCTGGTGTCCATCACGCCGACCTACTTCGACTCATCGGCTGACATCGAGGCTTCGACATCTCGGCTGGACCGGGGGCTTCGCCATCTCTTCATCAACCTACTCCGGACACTTCGGCGTCACTAGCCGACCAGCTCCGTCACGTTAGCTGGGCCGAGGGCTTTGCCTCGGCGAGCCAACCTTTACCAGCATTGCCATGCCGTCGTTTTATCGCCCATCAGGCAATGGGTGTGCGGATCGAGTCCCAATTTTGGGAATCACCTTTCTTCGGATTGCTACAACAAATAAACCAGGTGCTATCAATCCCTATATTTTTTGCTTGTTTGGGTTCATTTTTCCCAAGGAATTATTACTCTGGTTTGTCCATCATATGTACACAGGTCTATCAAATGGTGGCCGCATTCAGATAGTCGCATGGTGGTTCGGTCAGTTTCCGTACATAGTCCGGCGAACGCCGCATCCGGAGCTCGGACCGACCTGCGAATTCAGGCTTTGCCACGCCTTTACCGCATCACGCCGACGCCCTGCATCGACATTGACTTCGGCGCCAGGCCATATTTCTTTTATTACTCACTTTGCATAAATTATTTATTATGCAACGATTTTTTTAATTATCATTATTACTATTATCTCCGGTTTGCACTATTTTTTGTGCACAGGAAAATGATCCGGGGACTTCGGCGTCACTCTGCCGGTCTGCATTGACCGTGCTATGTCACCACTTCGGCGTGTCGAGCTCTCCGCTCCGCCACCTCAGGACCAGCTTGGGGGATGGAACCTTGCCCCGCATCAAGCTCGGACCGCGTCATCAATACCGAACACATTAACCAGCTAAGTCGCTTTCATGCTCAAAGCTTTAATTTCTAACTTGTGTTCGGTTCGACCAAGCATTATACTTTTTTGGAAAAAAGTTGCTTGAAAAATTTCCTTGTCCAAACTTTGTTTGTGACGCATAAATTCAAATACCCCGTTTACTTGGGGGCTTCCTTTATGAAGCTTTTCCTGTTGCATATGATTATACTTGTACGGCTTCGTTCCTTGTTCGTGTATTACGCCACAATATGCACCACATTGACTTAAGCGATTTGCAAGCTGGGTTGCCTCGCTCCTGTGTTTACCCCTACGTTCCCGATTGTTCGGCTAGGGAGTAAAGGGAGCACCTCTGCGATTGTCACGATCGGGTCACCCGAGCCGGACCTCAGACTGGGTGAAGCCGAAAGCTAGCGCTCTTATAGTTATTCAATGATGGTCGGCACACAACGGAACTCATGAGTACAAAAAATCTATTGCACAAGTCTCATAATAACAATGAGCACCGAAGAAAGGTATCGGTGGGGGTACTATTTTCTTCGAAGATGCTTCTTACTCTTCGCAGTAATATAGCATAAGTTCCCTGAGCGCGCTTTGTCTGTTACAGCCTTATGGCCTGATTGCCTGGTTATTGGAAACACCGTCGATATTCTCGACCGATGGAGTACATAACACTTTTCGGTCCTTAACCGAAGAGGGAGAAGCCGACGGTCGGTTAAGACGCGTTTAAAGT
>NC_053023.1:162410239-162422424 GCF_003073215.2 Triticum urartu | reverse complement strand
ACCCGGGGGGTTGCTTGACATACACCAACTCATTAATGGGACCATTAAGAAATGCACTCTTCACATCCATTTGTTGCAACTTAAAGTTATGATGAGAAGCATAAGCAATCAACATGCGAATGGATTCAAGGCGAGCAACGGGAGCAAAGGTTTCACCGTAGTCGATACCCTCGACTTGGGAGTAGCCTTGTGCTACCAACCGGGCCTTGTTGCGAATGATAATTCCATGAGCAGTCTTGCTTGTTCTTGAATATCCACTTGGTTCCAATGACATTGTGGTTCCCCGTTGGCCTTGGCACCAATCTCCACACCTTGTTGTACTCGAAGTTGTTGAGTTCTTCATGCATGGCATTGAGCCAATCCGGATCTTCGAGTGCCTCATAGACCTTTTGGGGTTCAACACAAGAGACAAACGCGTGATGTTCACAATAGTTTGCCAATTGTCTACGAGTGCTTACCCCCTTTCGGATGCTTCCAAGTGCATTTTTCATGAGATGGCCCTTGGTTGTGAGCTTGGAAGCGATCTTGGCGGCACGACACTCCAATTCCTCCTCAGGGGTGAGTTGAGGAGCTGTGACTTGATGATCTTGAGCGCTGTCTTGAGATTTTTCTTGATCTTGAGCTTGCTCTTGATCTTGAACTTTCTCGGAGGAGAGAACTTAACCTTGGGAATCACTTGGTGATTCAACACCGTCTTGAGATTAATCTTTCCCTTGGTCTTGTTCATGATGTTGAGGGCCTTCACTTTGTTCTTCGGAAGCGTGTGGGCCTTGGGTTGGTGATGGCTCCACTTGAGTGGAGCATTGTCCTCCTTCGGCCACAAGGGGTTCCTCAATGGGTAGGATAAAGCCAACTCCCATTCTTCTTATGGCTTGGGGAGGAATTTCATCAACTACATCACAATTGCCACTTTGCTCCACTTGGGAGCCGTTATTCTCATCAAACTCCACGTTACACGTCTCCTCAATAAGTCCCGTGGATTTATTGAGGACACAGTAAGCATGAGAGTTTGTAGCATAACCAACAAATATGCCCTCATAAGCTCTAGCCTCAAATTTAGACAAACGAACACCTTTCTTGAGAATGAAACACTTACACCCGAACACCCGGAAGTACTTGAGGTTGGGCTTGTTACCGGTGAGTATCTCATAAGGAGTCTTGTTCAAACCCTTGCGGAGGTAGAGCCGATTGGATGCATGACAAGCGGTGTTGATGACTTCGGCCCAAAAGTTGTATGGAGACTTGAACTCCGCCATCATGGTCCTTGCCGCATCCATCAATGTCCGGTTCTTCCTCTCCGCTACACCATTTTGTTGAGGGGTGTATGGTGCGGAATATTGATGCTTGATCCCCTCATCACTAAGGAACTCATCCAAGGTGTAGTTCTTGAACTGGGTGCCGTTGTCGCTTCTTATTGTCAAGATCTTTGCATTGTGTTGTCGTTGGGCTTCATTTTCAAAGTCAATGATGGTTTGTTGGGCCTCGCTCTTCCTCTTGAAGAAGTATACCCAAGTGCATCTTGAATAGTCATCCACAATCACCAAGCAATACTTTCTACCCCCAAGACTATCAAAGTATGGAGGCCCAAAGAGATCGAAGTGAAGGAGCTCCAAAGGCCTCTTCGAGTAGATGATAGTCGTGGGAGGGTGAGCCTTTTCATGAAGCTTTCCTTCGATACAAGCACTGCAAGCATGATCTTTAGCAAAACTAACATTCCACGGACATGGTCCCCCTTGAGAAGAATTTGCAAAGATATCATATTAACATGGGCTAAACGGTGATGCCAAATCCATCCCACGTCAACTTTAGCCATTAGGCATGTCGCGGTCTTGGTGGGTCGCTCCGAAAAGTTAATCACGTAGAGACCGTTCTCAACATGCCCAACAAAGGCTACTTTAAGAGTCTTGCTCCACAAGAGGGCCACGGTATCAACATCAAAGAAAGTGGCAAAGCCCATGAGTGCAAGTTGACGAACGGAAAGTAAATTGTATGCAAGGGACTCAACAAGCATGACCTTCTCGGACACGAGATCATGAGAAATGACAACCTTGCCAAGCCCCAATACCTTGGAGGACGAGGCATCACCCCACTCGACATTGGTGGGCATAGATGGAATCTTGTGAACATCCACCACCAAGTCCTTGCTTCCGGTCATATGATTAGTGGCTCCACTATCGAGCAACCATGATCCCCCATCGGAAGCAAACACCTACAAGAGATCAATGCTTGGTTTTAGGTACCCATTTAGTAATGGGTCCTTTGATGTTAGTAACAAGGGTCTTAGGAACCCAAACAGACCATTCAATGAACTCATAAGGAGAGCCAACAAATTTGGCATAAACATGTCCATCACTAGCACGGCACAACACATAAGAAGGGTTAAAGTTGCCGGCTTGGTTGAGAAGGGAAGTGTTTCCCTTCTTGGCATCATCACCCTTCACAGTCTTCTTCTTCTTCTCCTTAGTAGCACCCTCTCCCTCCTTCACAAAGGTTTGCTTGAGAGGGGGAGGTCGTTTGGCCTTGTCATTCTTCTTCTTCTTCTTGGACTCGGGTGCGTACCCAATCCCTTCCTTGGCCACACCTCCCTTTTGATTGCTCAAAAGGTCATTGAGGTTTTTCTCGCCTTGTATGCAAGAAACAAGGCCTTTCTCAAGTCGCTCCTTCAACTTAGCATTCTCCTCAACAAGATGCACATGCTCACAACATGGGTTAGTAGCATTTGCATTATCATTTAACACCATATGAGGAAATGTGGCTTTCTCCTTGGTTAGATTTACTTGAAGTTGATCATGAGACTGTTTGAGGCTAGCATGAGTACCCTTCAAGACCTTGTGAGCCTTGTCAAGTAGGTCAAACTCCTCTTTGAGTCTAGCAAGATCAACCCCAAGCTTGGCCTTCTCGGAGTTTAGCACACGAGAAACAACAATAGCATGATCAAGATCTTTCTTTAACTTAGCATGATCATCGTTGTGTGACTCCTCAAGAGCCAAACGAAGACTACACCCTCTTTCTCAAGAGCATGGTAAAGATCTGAAATCTCATCGGCATAGTCACGACTATGCCCCTCCATCTTAGAGATGGTATCTTCGTGAGCCTCGATCATGTCATCGGCTTCACCAAGTTGTTCCAAGAGAGCAACGATGTGCTTCTTGGATTTAACCCTTGAGTTTACCCATAAAGGACTCAAACTCATTCTCCTCCACATTAGATCCATCATGTTCATCAATGCAATCCGTCAAAGAAGGATTATTAATGATAGTAGTTTTGATGTTGGGGGTTACCTTGTTGGTGGCTTTAGCCATGAGGCACTTGGCGGTGATGCTCTCATTGGGTGAGTCGAGAGTGACACTCGTGGAGTTGTCGCAATGGCAACGGAGGCCATGGCAACCAACTCACCTCTCATCATCATCATCATCATCATCCTCATTGTACTCTTCTTGTACCACCAACGCTTTGGGAGGAGTCTTCTTGGTGAAGTTGCTCTTGTTTGGGAAAGACTTGGCTTTGTCCTTTCGGATGAGCTTGCCACCATTGTCTTCCCTCTTCTCATACGGGCACTCCGCAACAAAATGGCTCACATTGCCACAATTATAGCAAGTCCTCACACGTTGCTTGCTCTTCGTGCCACTTGAGTTGTTCTTGTTGAAGTTGGCCTTGAGTTTTTCTTGCTCCAAAATTGCCTTGAAGCAAGAGCCATGTGTTCATGATAGGCATACTTTGTATCTTCGGGGTTGCTCTCTCTTCTTCTTCTTCTTCTCCTTCTTCACACAAACCTTGGCCTTTAAATGCAAGGTGGGCTTAGTTTGCTCTTTGAGAACGTAGCACCGCATTGTCGGCGGTCTTGTCCAAGATGCTCATGGCCACAAACTCATCCAACACTTCACTTGAGGACAAGGTGTGGAAGTCCGGCCTTTGACGAATGATGGAGGACATGTGTGTAACGCCCTCGATGCGGCTATATCCCACGTGTCGAGGCACGACTTAGAGGCATAACCGCATTGAAAGCAATGTCGCAAGTTAGGCAATCTTCACAACATCCCATGTAATATAGATAATAAAAGGGGAGATACATAGTTGGCTTACACTCGCCACGTCAATCAAAGTACATAAATAGCATTACAACATTCAAACACTCATGGCCCGACTACGGCGCAAAATAAAAGATAACCCAACATGCGACACGGTCCCGATCACCCCAACTGGGCACCACTACTGATCATCAGGGAAAGACACGTAGTATCGGCGTGAGTTCCTCGTCGAACTCCCACTTGAGCTCAAGCGCGTCATCTGGAAGCGGAATCATCAGGCCCTGCATCTGGTTTGGAAGTAATCTGTGAGCCACAGGGACTCAGCAATCTCGCACCCTCGCGATCAAGACTATTTAAGCTTATAGGTAAGGCAAGGTAAATATGTGGAGCTGCAGCAAGCGACTAGCATATATGGTGGCTAACCTGTTCGCAAAAGAGAGCGAGAAGAGGAGGCAAAGCGCGAACGAATAACTAGAGGGCAACCTGCGGCAAGCATTACTCCAACACCGTGTTCACTTCCCGGACTCCGCCGAGAAGAGACCATCACGGTAACTCACACTGTTGATTCATTTTAATTAAGTTAAGGTTCAAGTTATCTACAACCGGACATTAACAAATTCCCATCTGCCCATAACCGCGGGCACGGCTTTCGAAAGTTCAAATCCCTGCAGGGGAGTCCCAACTTAGCCCATGACAAGCTCTCACGGTCAACGAAGGAATAGACCTCCTCTCCGAGACATTCCGATCAGACTCGGTATCCCGGTTCTACAAGACACTTCGACAGGTTAAAACAACCAGCAACACCGCCCGAATGTGCCGACAAATCCCGATAGGAGCTGCACATATCTCGTTCTCAGGGCACACTCAGATGAACACTACGTACAACTAAAACCAACCCTCGAGTTTCCCCGAGGTGGCGCTGCAAGTGGCTCTGTTTGGACCAACACTCAGAGGAGCACTGGCCCGGGGGGGGGGTTAAATAAGATGACCCTCGGGCTCCGGAAACCCAAGGGAAAAAGAGGCTAGGTGGCAAATGGTAAAACCAAGGTTGGGCATTGCTGGAAAAGCTTTAATCAAGGCGAACTATCAAGGGGTTCCCATTATCACCCAACCGCGTAAGGAACGCAAAATCCGGGAACATAACACCGATATGACGGAAACTAGGGCGGCAAGAGTGGAACAAAACACTAGGCGAGAGGCCGAGCCTTCCACCCTTTACCAAGTATATAGATGCATTAAGATAACAAGAAATATAATGATATCCCAACAAGTAAATAATGTTCCAACAAGGAACGGTCTCCAATCTTCACCTGCAACTAGCAACGCTATAAGAGGGCTGAGCAAAGCGGTAACATAGCCAATCAACGGTTTGCTAGGACATGGTGGGTTAGAGGTTTGACATGGCAATTTGGAGGCATGATAAGCAAGTGGTAGGCATCGTAGCATAGGCATAGCAAAAGAGCGAGCATCTAGCAAAGCAAAGATAGTAGTGATTTCGAGGGTATGATCATCTTGCCTGCAAAGTTGTCAGAGTTGACTGGATCCTCGAAAGCAAACTCAACGGGCTCCTCGTTAGCGAACTCGTCTCCCGGCTCTACCCAAACAAGAAAACAAGCAAAAAGGACACAATCAACCACGTGCAAAGCTCAAACAACATGATGCAAACATGGTATGCTATGCGGGATGCGATATGTGGATGCATATGCAAGATTTGACAAGGAATGCATGAACCTGGCCTCAACTTGGAAATCCAAGTGTGCCACTGGAAAGTGAGATGAAATCGCTTGAAAACGATATAAAGAACGCCGGAATCGGAGTTACGGTTTGGAAATGGCAAGCAATTCAAATATGACCACGTTCTGCGATTTACAGCAAGTAGCCATCTAAATGCAACAAGATGAACATGCTACAGCACCAAACATGGCAACAAAATACATGGCAGGGATCCATTCATGATGCTTAACAAAAGACTAGCACTGAGCTACGGCCAATTCATCCATTAACAGGTTCAAACAACATGGCAAAAATGCATTTGGTAAACAGATTTCAGACTTAGTGAAATTAACACTTGTCTGGAATTTCAGATCAGGTAGCACACTTTGGAGCATGAAAACTATATGCTACAGGACCTGAACATGGCAAAGTAAAGCATGGCATGGAGCTACTCAAAGAGCTTAACAAAAGTCCCTAGTGACCTTGAGCCAAAAGGGATCAGAAAATACATTTGCAAGCATGTGAACATGGCAAAAACATAATCAGTTCTCAGACTTAGTGAAAACTGGAGCATGCTGAAACAGATATCAAGTAGGCATGTTTACGAGCTCGATGCACTCACTACAGAGCAAGTCATGACAAACTAAGCATACACCCATCAAGAATACACAAAATACAAGCTAGACATGGCAAGAACAATAACATAGCATGCACGGATCAACTACAACATCCTCGGCAAAATTGCTAACAAGTAGACAATCTGCCCAGATTCACGAAATAGCAAAAGTAGAGCTCGATTGACTCAAGCTAGGGTGCTCCATAATTGCAAACAAAGACATGGATGGATAGAGCACTACAAGATTAACAAAACATCCTTACTGATCATCCTCAAAAGAGGCACGGATCACTAGGAAACAACATGAACATATGGCATATGAGATAAACAGACCAAGGACTTGGTGGAAATGCTAAGTCCCTGAAATCAGCATTAACGAATGCTCCACTTTGCAAGCTTGTGCTAGTCACCACACACATCACAAAAATACATGGGTTGCACCTCTGGATAGATGGCAAAACATATAACAAAACACATGTAGAGCTCAGGGGCATATCATGCACACAATAATCATGGCAAAAATGACAAATATCTAATTGGAGCAGCAGATCTGACAATTATCTCAAATAGCATTCTTCCAACAGCATTTCGGGCATCAAGATGAACTCAAATGAAAATGATGCAATGAGAAATATGTGCTCTCTGAGACGAACATTTTGATATGCTATATGCCCAAAACGGAGCTACAGATGCAAAGTTACGATGCGATGAACATAGACAAAATAATTAGGGTTTCGGGCAAAAAGTCAACCGAGGCAAGATCCGGATCCAGATCTGGCCGGGCGCGGTTTACGAGGTTGGCCGGCAACTGTTCACCGGCGGCGGGCGCGGCCGGAGCAAGCGGACGAGGAGGAGGTCGGCGGCGGTCGGGCACCGGAGCCGGAGATGGCGGCGCGAGGCGGATGGAGCGGCGACGGCGGTCGCCGGAAGCGGCTCCGGCGCGGGCTTGCGGCGGCGGCCCGGTGCGGCAAGCCGGGCGGCGGCGGAGCCACCGGAGATGGCGGCGCGGTGCTCCGGGAGGCCGGCCTCGGGGAAGAGAGGCGGCAAGAGGCGAGGAGCCTCGGGCCCGGTCGCGTCGTGGAGGGCCCGCGGCGGGCTTCGCGGGCCGGGCGCGATTCGCGGCGAAGTGGGGCTCGGGAGCTGACGTGGCGGCGGCGGCGCGGGTCGGACAATGTCCGGCCCGGCGGATTTTGTCCGGCGGCGGCGGGTGGAGATGGATCTAGGGTTTCGGGGGGAAGGAGAAGGAGATTTTCGGGGGTGTCTTTATATAGGCATAGAGGGAGCTAGGAGAGTCCAAATGAGGTGCGGTTTTCGGCCACTGCGATCGTGATCGAACGCTCTAGATGATGGAGAGGTGTTTTGGTGGGTTTTGGGCCAATTGGAGGGGTGTTGGGCTGCAACACACACGAGGCCTTTTCGGTCCCTCGGTTAACCGTTGGAGTATCAAACGAAGTCCAAATGGTACGAAACTTGACAGGCGGTCTACCGGTAGTAAACCAAGGCCGCTATGGCAAGTCTCGGTCCAATCCGGAAATGTTTAATCCCCACACACGAAAGAAAGGTAGAAATGACCACCGGAGGAGAACGACCGGAATGCAAAACGGACAACGGGGAAAATGCTCGAATGCATGAGATGAACACGTATGCAAATGCAATGCACATGATGACATGATATGAGATGCATGACAACGATAACAACACACGGAGACAAAAACCCGAACCCGAGAAAATAAATAACTTAAGGCCAGAAACGGCAAGAGTTGGAGTACATATTGGGTAAATCACATCCGGGGTGTTACAACACTCCACCACTATGAAAGCATCTCGTCCCGAGATCTAGGAATGAAAGAACGCCGGGTATTCAGAAAGGAGGTGATCCTCGCGTTCCCAGGTAGTTTCACGGTCGGAATGGTGTGACCACTTAACTTTGAGGAATTTGATTGACTTGTTGCGAGTCTTGCGTTCAGTCTCTTGAAGAATAGCAACTGGGTGCTCATGATAAGAGAGATCTTCTTGGAGCTCAATGTCCTCGAAGTTGATCGGTGCGGTCAGGAGTCCTTGAAGCACTTTTGAGCTGAGAGACATGGAACTACGTCATGCACATTTGCAAAAGTTTGAAGGAAGCTCGAGTTGATAGGACGAGATCGCCTCTCTTGCTGACGATCTTGAAAAGGTTCCCACGTATCTGGGAGGCAAGCTTCCCTTTGATACCGAAGCGACGAGTACCTTTCATTGGAGAGACGCGGAGGTAAACATGATCTCCGATCTCGAAAGCCAAATCACGGTGCTTACTATCATAGTAGCTCTTCTGGCGGGATTGGGCTGCTTTGAGGTTATCTCGAATGACTTTGCACATTTCCTCTGCCTCTGTGATTAAGTCATTACCCAAAAGCTGACGTTCACCGGTTTCAGACCAGTTGAGAGGGGTACGGCACTTCCTGCCATACAGAATTTCAAATGGGGCCTTGCCCGAACTTGCTTGAAAACTGTTGTTGTAGGAGAATTCGCATATGGAAGACAATCCTCCCACTTCATGCCGAAGGAGATCACACAAGCCCTGAGCATATCTTCAAGAATCTGATTGACACGCTCGAACTTGACCGCTAGTTTGAGGATGGAAAGCTGTGCTGAAGCGGATGTTGGTGCCCATGGCCTTCTGAAAAGAATTCCAAAACTTGGAGGTAAAGATGCTGCCACGGTCTGAAGAGATCACTTGTGGAATACCGTGCAGAGAGACAATTCGAGAGGTATAGAGCTCCGCCAATTGAGCTGCAGTGATTGACTCTTTGATAGGCAGAAAATGAGCCACTTTAGTGAGTTTGTCGATGACAACGAATATAGCATCATTGCCACGTTTGGACTTTGGAAACCCAGTCACGAAGTCCATTTCAATGTGGTCAAACTTCCATTCTGGAATGGCAAGAGGTTGGAGGAGACCAGCTGGCCTTTGGTGTTCTGCCTTCACTCTTCTGCAGACATCACACTCATTCACGAATTGAGCAATCTCGTGCTTCATTCGAGTCCACCAATAAGCCTGCTTGAGGTCCTGATACATCTTCGTGCTCCCAGGGTGGATGGAGAGGAGAGAATTGTGAGCCTCGTTCATGATCACTTTACGGAGGTCACCTTTGGGCACAACAATACGATCCTCGAAGAAGAGAGTATCCTTGTCATCAAGGCGGTAGCACTTGTACTTGGGTTGACTCTTGGCAATCCCAATCTTCACCTTTTTCACCATAGCATCAAGAAGCTGAGCTTGGCGAATCTGGTCTTCCAAGGTAGGAGAGACTTGAAGGTTGGCGAGGAAACCTTGAGGAACAACTTGCAGATTAAGTTTGCGGAAAGCTTCACAAAGCTCGGGTTGATAAGGCTTGAGAATCAGACTGTTGCAATAAGCCTTTCTGCTCAATGCGTCAGCAATCACATTGGCCTTGCCTGGAGTATACTCGATACTCGGATTATACTCTTGAATCATTTCGACCCATCGAGTTTGCCTGAGGTTGAGATTAGGCTGAGTGAAGATGTACTTGAGACTCTTGTGGTCAGTGAAAATGTCCACTTTTCTTCCCAATAAGAGATGTCTCCAAGTCAAAAGAGCATGCACAACTGCCGCCAACTCGAGATCATGAGTGGGGTAGTTCTTCTCGTGGCTTCAACTGGCGAGAGGTATAAGCACAACTTTCTTCTCTTGCATCAACACTGCGAGACCTTGGAGAGAGGCATCGCAAAAGACCTCGTACGGCTTGGATTCATCAGGCGGAGTCAGAACTGGAGCAGTGACCAATTTCTCTTTCAAAGTGTTGAAAGCAATGTCACACTCCGGAGACCAAACGTACTTGACGTGCTTCTGGAGAAGATTTGAGAGAGGCTTCGCGATCTTAGAAAAGTTTTCAACGAATCTTCGACAGTAGCTTGCGAGACCGAGGAAGCTACGGAGTTGCTTCACGTTCTGAGGTGGTTCCCAATTCACAATTGCAGACACCTTCTCAGGATTCACCGCAATGCCCTTGGCAGAGATGATATGACCAAGATAAAGAACCTCATCGAGCCAAAATTCGCACTTGGAGAACTTGGCGTAGAACTGGTGTTCCCTGAGCTTATCGAGCTACCAAACGCAAGTGCTTGGCATGATCTTCCTTGTTCTTCGAAAAGACCAGAATGTCGTCGAGATAGACCAAAAGAAGTCATTGGTGTAGGCGTTGAAGATGAAGTTCATCATGCGAGAGAAAGTCGGAGGAGCGTTGACGAGGCCAAAAGACATGACAGTGTATTCATATGAACCATAAGCTTGTCCTGAAAGCCGTCTTGGGAATATCTTGCTCACGGATTCGAATCTGATGATAACCCATACGGAGATCAAGCTTGGAGAATACTTGGGCACCTTTGAGTTGTTCGAACAGCTTGTTGATGTTGGGAAGTGGGTATTTGTTCTTGATGGTCTTCTTGTTCAATGGACGGTAATCAACACAAAGTCGGTCCGTTCCATCCTTCTTCTTCACAAAAAGAACACCACAACCCCACGGAGAAGAACTAGGCCGGATGAGACCCATTCTCTCTTGAATATCGAGTTGCTTCTTCAGCTCCTTCAACTCTTCAGGTCCGAGCTTGTAAGGACGCTTGCACACTTCCGTGCCAGGCTCAAGATCAATGACGAATTCAACTGGCCGGTGCGGAGGCATTCCTGGAAGCTCTTCTGGAAAGACGTCTTGATATTCGCAAATGACTGGAATTTGCGAGATAGCATCCAGTTCACCCTTCTCATTGAGAGAAAACAGACGGATGGTATCATCACGAGCGGCAAAGACAATTACATCCTCAGACGAATGAGTCAATTGAATCTGCCTGGCTGCACAATCAAGATGCGCCTTGTGCTTAGAAAGCCAATCCATTCCGAGAATAAGATCAATATCCGAGTTACCAAGAACCACCGGAGAAGAAAGAAAACTTGTAATCGCCCAACGTGATAGAGACATCCGGGACGCAATTGTTAGAAGTCATTTGCTTGCCCGGAGACACAATCTTCAACGGAACAGGAATCCTTTCGGTCACAAAATCATGCTTGGCCACAAATGGTGTTGAAATAAAAGAAAGCGATGCACCAGTGTCAAAAAGAACTTTTGCAGGAACATCATTAACAGGAAGGTTACCCATGATGACATCTGGACGAGTCCTCTGCCTGAGCTGCATTCAGCAAGTTGACCTTGGCGTGCTTGGGGTTATGCTTGACCACAGCTGTACTTGCCGATCTCACAGGAGGAGGAGGAAGACGCCTCTGGTTGAAGCATTTGTTGGCATAGTGACCCTTCTGTTGGCACTTGTTGCACGTGACCTCTGAAAGCGGACGGTGATACGGAGCACTCGATCTTGGAGCTTGAGACGAAGTCTTGTTCTGAAAGCCAGGGTTGGGTGGGTGGGAAGAACCACTGCCACCTTTGCTCTTCTGCTGATACGGCTGACGGAACGGAGGAGGAGGAAGCCAATACTTCTGCTGCTTGGCCACTTGAGTAGAGGAAGAAGGAGTAGCATCTCTGACTCGCTTCTTGGAAGCATCACACCTTCAGTTGAGCAGGCCTCTTGCTTCAATGCCATGTTGTAGAACTCATCGTACCTCAAGGGCTCAAAGAGAACAAGAGCTAGCTGGATTTCTTCTCTGAGACCACCCCTGAACTGGTATATCATGCTCTTCTCGTCAGGGACATCCTGCTTAGCAAAGCGGGCGAGCTTCTGAAACAACTTGTTGTAGTCATAGACAGACAAAGAGCCTTGCTTCAGGTTGCGGAATTCCTCACGCTTGCTTTCAACCACGCTCTGAGGAAATATCTCTTCTC
>NC_053023.1:162383783-162409239 GCF_003073215.2 Triticum urartu | reverse complement strand
AAGGTAAAACAAGCATAACTTCAAAACTTTAAGCACATAGAGAGGAAACTTGATATTATTACAATTCCTACAAGCATATGTTCCTCCCTCATAATAATTTTCAGTAGCATCATGAATGAATTCAACAATATAACCAGCACCTAAAGCATTCTTTTCATGATCTACAAGCATAGCAATTTTATTACTCTCCACACAAGCAAAATTCTTCTCATGAATAATAGTGGGAGCAAACTCAACAAAATAATTATCATGTGAGGAATAACCCAATTGAAAACTAAAATCATGATGACAAGTTTCATGGATATCATTATTCTTTATAGCATACAAGTCATCACAATAATCATCATAGATAGCAACTTTGTTCTCATAATCAATTGGAACCTCTTCCGGAATAGTGGATTCATCACAAAATAAAGTCATGACCTCTCAAAATCCACTTTCATCAATATAATCATCATAAATAGGAGGCATGCTTTCATCATAATAAATTTTCTCATCAAAACTTGGGGGACAAAAAATATCATCTTCATCAAACATAGCTTCCCCAAGCTTGTGGCTTTGCATATCATTAGCATCATGGATATTCAAGGAATTCATACTAACAACATTGCAATCATGCTCATCATTCAAAGATTTAGTGCCAAACATTTTATAGATTTCTTCTTCTAGCACTTGAGCACAATTATCCTTTCCATCATACTCACGAAAGATATTAAAAAGGTGAAGAGTATGAGACAAACTCAATTCCATTTTTTATAGTTTTCTTTTATAAACTAAACTAGTGATAAAACAAGAAACTAAAAGACTCGATTGCAATATCTAAAGATATACCTTCAAGCACTCACCTCCCCGGCAATGGCGCCATAAAAGATCTTGATGTCTACTACACAACCTTCTTCTTGTAGACGTTGTTGGGCCTCCAAGTGCAGAGGTTTGTAGGACAGTAGCAAATTTCCCTCAAGTGGATGACATGAGGTTTATCAATCCGTAGGAGGCGTAGGATGAAGATGGTCTCTCTCAAGCAACCCTGCAACCAAATAACAAAGAGTCTCTTGTGTCCCCAACACACCCAATACAATGGTAAATTGTATAGGTGCACTAGTTCGGCGAAGAGATGGTGATACAAGTGGTATATGGATGGTAGATAAAGGTATTTGTAATCTGAAATATAAAAACAGCAAGGTAACTAATGATAAAAGTGAGCGTAAACGGTATTGCAATGATGAAACAAGGCCTAGGGTTCATACTTTCGCTAGTGCAAGTTCCCTCAACAATAATAACATAATTGGATCACATAACTATCCCTCAACATGCAACAAAGAGTCACTCCAAAGTCACTAATAGCGGAGAACGAACGAAGAGATTATGGTAGGGTACGAAACCACCTCAAAGTTATTCTTTCCAATCAATCCGTTGGGCTATTCCTATAAGTGTCACAAACAGCCCTAGAGTTCGTACTAGAATAACACCTAAGACACAAATCAACCAAAACCCTAATGTCACCTAGATACTCCAATGTCACCTCAAGTATCCGTGGGTATGATTATACGATATGCATCACACAATCTCAGATTCATCTATTCAACCAACACAAAGGACCTCAAAGAGTGCCCCAAAGTTCTACCAGAGAATCACGACGAAAACGTGTGCCAACCCCTATGCATAGGTTCATGGGCGGAACCCGCAAGTTGATCACCAAAACATACATCAAGTGAATCACGTGATATCCCATTGTCAGCACAGATACACACGGCAAGACATACATCAAGTGTTATCAAACCTTTAAGGACTCAATTTGATAAGATAACTTCAAAGGGGAAACTCAACTCATTACAAGAGAGTAGAGGGGGGGGAGAAATATAAGATCCAACTATAATAGCAAAGCTCGCGATACATCAAGATCGTGCCAAATCAAGAACACGAGAGAGAGAGAGAGAGATCAAACACATAGCTACAGGTACATACCCTCAGCCCCGAGGGAGAACTACGCCCTCCTCATCATGGAGAGCACCGGGATGATGAAGAATGGCCACCGGAGAAGGAATTGCCCCTCCGGCAGGTTGCCGGAATGGGTCTAGATTGGTTTTTGGTGTCTACGGAGGCTTCTGGCGGCGGAACTCCCGATCTATTGTTCGTTCCAGAAGTTTTAGGGTACGTAGGTATATATGGGTGCAGGGGGCACGTCGGAGGAGCTACGGGGGCCCCACGAGGCAAGGGGCACCCTAGGGGGCGCCCCCACCCTCATGAGCACCTCCCGTATCTCCTGACGTTGAGTCCAAGTCTATCCGGTGGCTTTCGTTCCAAAAATAACTTCTCCAGTTGATTTTGTTCCGTTTCGACTCCATTTGATATTCCTTTTCTGCAAAACACTGAAATAGGCATAAAACAGCAAATCTGGGCTGGGCCTTCGGTTAATAGGTTAGTCCCAAAAATAATATAAAAGTGGATAATAAAGCCCAGTATTGCCGAAAACAGTAGATAATATTGTTGGGGAACGTAGTAATTTCAAAAAAATTCCTACGCACACGCAAGATCATGGTGATGCATAGCAACGAGAGGGGAGAGTGTGATCTACGTACCCTTGTAGACCGACAGCGGAAGCGTTATGACAATGCGGTTGATGTAGTCGTACGTCTTCACGGGCCGATCGATCAAGCACCAAAACTACGGCACCTCCGAGTTTTAGCACACGTACAGCTCGATGACGATCCCCGGACTCCGATCCAGCAAAGTGTCGGGGAAGGTCTGTCAGCACGACGGCGTGGTGACGATCTTGATGTTCAACTGTTGCAGGGCTTTGCCTAAGCACCACTACAATATTATCGAGGAGTATGGTGGAAGGGGGCACCGCACACGGCTAAGAAAACGATCACGAGGATCAACTTGTGTGTCTAGGGGTGCCCCCTGCCCCCGTATATAAAGGAGCAAGGGAGGAGGCCGGCCGGCCCTAGGGCGCGCCAAGGAGGAGGAGTCCTCCTCCTAGTAGGAGTAGGACTCCCCTCTTTCCTACTCCTACTAGGAGGGGGAAAGGAAGGGGGAGAGGGAGAAGGAAAGGGGGGCGCCGCCCCCCTCTCCTAGTCCAATTCGGACCAGAGGGGGAGGGGGGGCGCGGCCCACCCTGGCCGCCCCTCTCTCTCCACTAGGGCCCATAAGGCCCATTACTTCTCCCGGGGGGGTTCCGGTAACCCTCCGGCACTCCGGTTTTCTCCGAAATCACCCGGAACACTTTCGGTGTTCGAATATAGCCGTCCAATATATCAATCTTATGTCATAAAAACTCCTAAACTCATAATATAACTGTCATCAAAACCTTAAGCGTGCGGACCCTACGGGTTCGAGAATAATGTAGACATGACCGAGACATGTCTCCGATCAATAACCAATAGCGGAACCTAGATGCTCATATTGGCTCCCACATATTCTACGAAGATCTTTATCGGTCAGACCGCATAACAACATACGTTGTTCCCTTTGTCATCGGTATGTTACTTGCCCGAGATTCGATCGCCGGTATCTCAATACCTAGTTCAACCTCGTTACCGGCAAGTCTCTTTACTCGTTTCGTAATACATCATCTCATAACTAACTCATTAGTTGCAATGCTTGCAAGGCTTATGTGATGTGCATTACCGAGAGGGCCCAGAGATACCTCTCTCACAATCGGAGTGACAAATCCTAATCTCGAAATACGCCAACCCAACATTTACCTTTGGAGACACCTGTAGAGCTCCTTTATAATCACCCAGTTACGTTGTGACGTTTGGTGGCACACAAAGTGTTCCTCCGGAAAACGGGAGTTGCATAATCTCATAGTCATAGGAACATGTATAAGTCATGAAGAAAGCAATAGCAACATACTAAACGATCGGGTGCTAAGCTAATCAAATGGGTCATGTCAATCACATCATTCTCCTAATAATGTGATCCCGTTAATCAAATGACAACACATGTCTATGGTTAGGAAACATAACCATCTTTGATTAATGAGCTAGTCAAGTAGAGGCATATTAGTGACACTCTGTTTGTCTATGTATTCACACAATTATTATGTTTCCGATTAATACAATTCTAGCATGAATAATAAACATTTATCATGATATAAGGAAATAAATAATAATATTATTATTTCCTATAGGGCATATTTCCTTCAGTCTCCCACTTGCACTAGAGTCAATAATCTAGATTACACAGTAATGATTCTAACACCCATGGAGCTTTGGTGCTGATCATGTTTTGCTCGTGGAATAGGCTTAGTCAATGGGTCTGCTACATTCAGATCCGTACGTATCTTGCAAATCTCTATGTCTCCCACCTGGACTAGATCCCGGATGGAATTGAAGCGTCTCTTGATGTGCTTGGTTCTCTTGTGAAATCTGGATTCCTTTGCCAAGGCAATTGCACCAGTATTGTCACAAAAGATTTTCATTGGACCCGATGCACTAGGTATGACACATAGATCGGATATGAAGTCCTTCATCCAGACTCCTTCGTTTGCTGCTTCCGAAGCAGCTATGTACTCCGCTTCACATGTAGATCCCGCCACAACGCTTTGTTTAGAACTGCACCAACTGACAGCTCCACCGTTTAATGTAAACACGTATCCGGTTTGCGATTTAGAATCGTCCGGATCAGTGTCAAAGCTTGCATCAACGTAACCATTTACGATTGAGCTCTTTGTCACCTCCATATACGAGAAACATTATCCTTATTCCTTTTCAGGTATTTCAGGATGTTCTGACCGCTGTCCAGATCCACTCCTGGATTACTTGGTACCTCCCTGCTAGACTTAATAGCAAGACACACATCAAGGTTCTGGTACACAACATTTGCATATTGATAGAGCTATGGCTGAGCATAGGGAACATCTTTCATTTTCTCTCTATCTTCTGCATGGTCGGGCATTGAGTCTTACTCAATTTCACACCTTGTAACACAGGTACGAATCATTTCTTTGCTTGATCCATTTTGAACTTCTTCAAAAAAATTTCAAGGTATGTGCTTTGTGAAAGTCCAATTAAGCGTCTTGATCTAATCTCTATAGATCTTAATGCCCAAATATGTAAGCAGCTTCACCGAGGTCTTCCATTGAAAAACTCTTATTCAAGTATCCCTTTATGCTATCCAGAAATTCTATATCATTTCCGATTAGTAATATGTCATCTACATATAATATCAGAAATGCTATAGAGCTCCCACTCACTTTCTTGTAAATACATGCTTCTCCAAAAGTCTGTATAAAACCGAATGCTTTGATCACACTATCAAAGCGTTTATTCCAACTCCGAGAGGCTTGCACCAGTCCATAAATGGATCGCTGGAGCTTGCACACTTTGTTAGCTCCCTTTGGATCGACAAAACCTTACGTCTGCATCATATACAACTCTTCATCCAGAAATCCATTCAGGAATGCAGTTTTGACATCCATCTGCCAAATTTCATAATCATAAAATGCGGCAATTGCTAACATGATTCGGACAGACTTAAGCATCGCTACGGGTGAGAAGGTCTCATCGTAGTCAATCCCTTGAACTTGTCGAAAACCTTTTGGTACAAGTCGAGCTTTGTAGACAATAACATTACCGTCAGCGTCAGTCTTCTTCTTGAAGATCCATTTATTCTCAATTGCTTGCCGATCTTTGGGCAAGTCAACCAAAGTCCACACTTTGTTCTCATACATGGATCCCATCTCAGATTTCATGGCGTCAAGCCATTTTGCGGAATCTGGGCTCACCATCGCTTCTCCATAGTTCGTAGGTTCATCATGATCTAGTAGCATGACTCAGAACAGGATTACCGTACCACTCTGGTGCGGATCTTACTCTGGTTGATCTACGAGGTTCAGTAGTCTTGTTCTAAAGTTTCATGATCATCATCATTAGCTCCTCACTAATTGGTGTAGTGTCACAGTAAACTAGTTTCTGTGATGTACTACTTTCCAATAGGGAGCAGGTACAGTTACCTCATCAAGTTCTACTTTCCTCACTCACTTCTTTTGAGAGAAACTCCTTCTCTAGAAAGTTTCCGAATTTAGCAACAAAAGTCTTGCCTTCGGATCTGTGATAGAAGGTGTATCCAATAGTTTCCTTTGGGTATCCTATGAAGACACATTTCTCCGATTTGGGTTCGAGATTATCAGGTTGAAGCTTTTTCACATAAGCATCGCAGCCCCAAACTTTAAGAAACGACAACTTTGATGGTGCCCTATTTAACGTGAATGCGGCCGTCTCTAGAGCATAACCCAAAAACGACAGCGGTAAATCAGTAAGAGACATCATAGATCGCACCATATCAAGTAAAGTACGATTACGACGTTCGAACACACCATTACGCTGTGGTGTTCCGGGTGGCGTGAGTTGCGAAACTATTCCGCATTGTTTCAAATTTACACCAAACTCGTAACTCAAATATTCTCCTCCACGATAAGATCATAGGAATTTTATTTTCTTGTTACGATGATTTTCCACTTCACTCTGAAATTCTTTGAACTTTTCAAATGTTTCAGACTTATGTTTCGTTAAGTAGATATACCCATATCTGCTTAAGTCATCTGTGAAGGTGAGAAAATAACGATATCCGCCACGAGCCTCAATATTCATCGGACCACATACATCTGTATGTATGATTTCCAACAAATCTGTTGCTCTCTCCATAGTACCGGAGAACGGTGTTTTTGTCATCTTACCCATAAGGCATGGTTCGCAAGTACCAAGTGATTCATAATCAAGTGGTTCCAAAAGTCCATCAGTATGGAGCTTCTTCATGCGCTTTATACCGATATGACCTAAACGGCAGTGCCATAAATAAGTTGCACTATCATTATCAACTCTGCATCTTTTGGCTGCAACATTATGAATATGTGTGTCACTACTATCGAGATTTAATAAGAATAGACCATTCTTCATGGGTGCATGACCATAAAAGATTTTACTCATATAAATAGAACAACCATTGAGGGAGTCCTGGATTAGGGGGTGTCCGGATAGCCGGACTATACCTTCAGCCGGACTCCAGGACTATGAAGATACAAGATTGAAGACTTCGTCCCGTGTCCGGATGGGACTTTCCTTGGCGTGGAAGGCAAGCTTGGCGATGCGGATATTCAAGATCTCCTACCATTGTAACCGACTTTGTGTAACCCTAACCCTCTCCGGTGTCTATATAAACCGGAGGGTTTTAGTCCGTAGGACAACTTCATCATACAACAATCATACCATAGGCTAGCTTCTAGGGTTTAGCCTCCTTGATCTCGTGGTAGATCTACTCTTGTACTACCCATATCATCAATATTAATCAAGCAGGACGTAGGGTTTTACCTCCATCAAGAGGGCCCGAACCTGGGTAAAACATCATGTTCCTGCCTCCTGTTACCATCCGGCCTAGACGCACAGTTCGGGACCCCCTACCCGAGATCCGCCGGTTTTGACACCGACATTGGTGCTTTCATTGAGAGTTCCTCTGTGTCGTCGCAATCAGGAAGGATGCCTCTTCCCGTCTTTAAAGACGGCGCCGTTACTAAGGGAGCCTTGGCTGTCGGCCAAACTCTCCGGCTAGGCGGTTTTCTCATGACCGCCTGTTCGGCCGTTGCGCCGACGGTGACCTCTCGGGTCATCAAAAGCAATCTTCACGTCAGCTCGGAACTCGTCGAGCAGTTAGATCCAATGGAGCTCTCTTCCGTAAACGAGCTCTTGGATCGCATCGCCGCCTTGGGGGTCACTACGGATTATGACCAGGTTGGGCTTAAACCCGATCTAAGAGAAATTAATTCTCCCCAAGTCACCCATCACGTTGCCGTGTAGAGGCACAGTGCGGCGACTCTTCATCTATCTTAAGGACTAGCTACGTCGGATTCCCGATCCCTCCAAGCCGGATACCCGCGGAGGGGAGGATGTAACTCAAGACCTGAACTTAGAATCAGGCAACGGGCTAGATTCACTGGACAACATCCAAGAATCCAAACTTCAGAGTTCGGAAACTCCTTGGCCTCTGAGTCTTAGATTGGGTGAAGTTCCGGATTTAATTCCACCCACCCACCCGAACATAAGCGATCTATCCCAAATCAGGCAAAAGCCCGAAGAAACAGTACATCATTACTGGGCAAGGTTCCTCCTGGTTATGAACAGGATAAAGGACTGCCGCGAGGAAGACGCAATCTCAATCTTTCTGCAATAATTGCACGGACAAGGGAATCCTCAACGCCATAGGTCGTCGTGATCTTACACGCTTCGCTGACTTGAGTACAAAAGTACTATGCGAAGAAAACCGAAATTAAATCCGGCCCTGAATAGAAAACAAATTTAAATAAGCAAATGAAAAAAAGACTCGTCCGAAATAAAAGGGTGCATCATCATCAGACACCCGGGTTAAAAACCAAAAAACCAAAACCCTCTACAGGGCATGGAACCGTACTGGAGGGATGGCTTAATGGACCCTGTAAAATTCATAGTACAGAGGACGCCACACCAACTCATAGCCTTAGAGCATGTTGGATACTCTGGCAGGTGGCCAAAAGGGGCGAAGATCTCCTAATTCCGGAGGCGCAGAAAACCACCTCAGGGACTCCAGTACAGTCTTAACAGTCTTCGAAGACTTTCGCATCAAATAATATGCGAAAAAGAACACTCCGCAGCCTCGCCGAAGTCTATCAAGTAGCAACAATAAACCCATGGAGTGACACGGCTATTACTTTTAATGCCAGTGATGAACCTAAATTCCGAACAGCTCGAGCACCAGCCGCATTGGTACTCAGTCCTATAGTGGACGGCTTTCGCCTCACCAAGGTACTCATGGACGGAGGCAGCGGATTGAACCTCATTTATGAGGAAACCCTTCAAAAAATGGAAATAGACTGGAACCGCATTGAGCGAAGCAGCACAACCTTTAGAGGAATAATCCCCAGTCGGGAAGCGCGCTGTGCAGGAAAAATCACACTAGATGTGGTGTTCGGCACGCCGGATAATTATAGGTCCGAAGAGGTCACATTCCAAGTGGCCCCGTTCAGTAGCGGATACCACGCTCTGCTGGGGCGGGAAGCGTTTACAATCTTCCAAGCAATACCCCATTACGGGTACATGAAGCTCAAGATGCCCGGGCCGAACGGAATCATCACTCTCGCTAGTGATCCGGACATAGCACTCCGCGCCGAAAACAAGACAGCCGCATTGGCCCTTGAGGCACTGTCCGAAGCCCTAGCGGCTGAGGAACTGACTACGCTGCGCTCCACGATAAACAGGGACGATGTGATACTCGATAAAAGATCCAAGTCCACCTCCTTTAAACCAGCGGATGAAATAGTCAAATTCCAGGTCCATCCAACGGACCCCAATAAAACAGCTTCCATCGGGGCACGATTAAACCCCGATGTAGACGCCGCACTGCGAGAATTCCTACGGGAGAACTGGGACATTTTTGCCTGGCACCCTTCAGACATGCCAGGAATCCCACGCAGGCTGGCCGAACACAGCTTAAATATCCTAAAAGGATTCAAACCTGTCAAACAAGCCCTTCGGCGTTTTCTCTGAGCCCAAGAGACAGGCAATGGGAGAGGAGCTAGCCAAACTATTGGAGGCCGGATTCATCAGAGATATAAAACATCCGGACTGGCTAGCAAACTTGGTGATGGTACCAAAGAAGGACAAATCCTGGCGCCTGTGCGTTGACTTCAAAGACCTTAACAAGGCTTGCCCAAAGGATCCCTTCCCCCTCCCCCGCATCGATCAAATTATCGACGCCACTGCAGGACACGATTCGTTGTGCTTCCTCGACGCATACTCCGGTTACCATCAAATCAAGATGGCCGAGTCAGACCAAGCCGCAACGGCATTCATCACCCCATACGGCCCATTCTGCTTCAACACAATGCCTTTCGGGCTCAAAAACGCCGGCGCAACATATCAGCGCATGATTCAGACATGTCTGGCAAACCAGATCGGCAAAACAGTAGAGGCATACGTGGATGATGTGGTCGTAAAAACAAGACATGTCGAATCTCTAGTAGACGACTTGAGGCTTACATTTGACAACCTCCGAGCATATGACATCAAGCTAAATCCGGAAAAATGCGTTTTCGGCGTTCCAGCCGGAAAGCTCTTGGGCTTCATTGTATCCGGTAGAGGAATCGAAGCAAATCCAGCCAAGATCCGAGCTTTGTCACAATTGGATATCCCAAAGGACCTCAAACAAATACAAAAATTAACCGGATGCGTGGCGGCTCTAAGCCGCTTTATCTCCCGGTTGGGAGAAAAGGCGCTACCCCTCTATCGCCTCCTTCGGCGCACCGAACACTTCGAGTGGACGGATGCCGCCACGGACCGGACTCGAGGAAATAAAAGCCATATTGGCAACAAACCCCGTCCTGGCCGCGCCAAACATCGGCGAACCAATGCTATTGTACATTGCAGCAACCCATCAAGTTGTCAGCGCAGTACTCGTCGTCGAGCGGGAAACGGACGGACACAAATTCCCCCTTCAAAAGCCGGTTTACTATGTGTCCACTGTCCTCACCCCATGCAAATCACGGTACCCACATTATCAAAAGATTGCATATGCGGTATTCATGGCATCCCGGAAGCTACGACACTACTTTCAAGAGTGTTCAATCACAGTAGCATCGGAAGTACCACTCAACGATATTATAAACAACCGTGACGCAACGGGCCGGATTGCAAAATGGGCCATCGAGCTCCTCCCGTTCGACATAACTTATAGGCCACGGCGAGCTATCAAGTCGCAAGTTTTGGCCGACTTCGTCGCAGAATGGACGGAGGCCGAACTCCCTAAAGAGTACGCACATATTCAAACTGGATCATGCACTTCGACGGTTCCAAAATGTTGGCCGGACTAGGGGCCGTCGTTTTGACGTCCCCCACAGGAGACACAGTTCAATATGTACTCCAGATTATGTACACGGACTCCAACAATGCAGCCGAATATGAGGCCCTTTTACATGGTCTCCGGATGGCAGTATCCATGGGCATTCAACGCCTAGAGGTGCGCGGGGATTCGAACCTCGCGATATCCCAAATAAATGGAGACTTCGATGCCAAGGATCCAAAAATGGCAGCTTACCGCAACGCCGTCCTCAAAATGTCAGCTCGGTTTGAAGGGGCTCGAATTTCACCATATAGCCCGAGAAAACAATCAGGCGGCAGACGTCCTGGCACGCATCGGCGCAAAACGCGATGCGGTCCCCCCCCAACATCTTCCTGGAAAGGCTGTTCAAGCCATCCGTAGTATGGGAAGGGGAACATGGCAATATTAGCCCGGACCCAACCGCACTGTCCGACGCCGAACAATCTGACATAATCGGAGGCTCTGCCAATGAAATCACAACCTCAGCCCACGTACTAATGGCCGTTATCGCCCCGTGGACAGAACCATTCCTAGCCTACCTTACTAGGCAGGAACTCCCAGAGGACCAAAACGAGGCACGCTGTATAGTGCGGCGATCTAAAGCCTATAAAGTCCATGAGGGAGAACTTTATAAGAAAAGCACTACCGGAGTCCTTCAAAGGTGCATCTCCGAAGAGGAAGGGCGGAACCTGCTGGCTGAAATTCATGCCGGACTCGGTGGCCATCACGCCGCAGCCCGGTCCCTTGTAAGCAAGGCTTTCCGTACAGGCTTTTATTGGCCGACGGCCCGGGCGGACGCTCAGGACTTGGTCCAACGATGCGTCGGTTGCCAGCTTTTTGCAAACCAAAGCCATATGCCACCCACCGCCCTCCAAACTATCCCCATCACTTGGCCTTTCGCGGTCTGGGGGCTTGACATGGTTGGACCCCTTAAAGGCGGAACCCACAAGAAAAAATACTTACTGGTCATGGTGGATAAGTTCACCAAATGGATAGAAGCCAAGCCTGCTAATCTCTCTCTTGAGATCCAGAGGGACAAGGAGCGAGACGGCTGTGAGGTAGCCGAGACGTCTGATCCACTTTCCTCTTTCTCCTGCGCTGCCCTTCTGTCACATCCGCCCTCTCATAGCCGCAATGCCCCACACAGAGGGGGGAGTCCTAACTCCCGGTGGAAAGTAGGACTCCTCCAAGGGCGCACCCATAAGGGCCGGCCTGCAACCTCCCCCTCTCCTCCTTTTAATAAATATGGAAGGCAAGGAGGGCACCCACCAATGACACACAAAAGTTGAAAAATCCTCAGTGATCGGTTCCTTAAGCCATGTGCGGTGGCCTCGCCTTCCCACCATGATTCCACCTCTGTCGATATCAATGAAGCATCATCACCGATAACCGGTGCTTAGGCCCGAAGCCGTTGCACTCGGTAGCAAGCATATCTAACTACTAGCCGATGAGGGTCAAATATACTCATCTCACTGGTTGCAAAAACGATGGGTCATCCGAGCTCGATATGCCTATCCGTCCTATCCCCACAATACTAAAGCAGTTCAGAATGAGTCGACACGTGCAAATGGTCCGCTAAGTTCATGAACGTGCAGGAACATCTTCTAACCATCCAATCTAGTGCGGTTATGCTGGATCGCAGCTCATGGGGAGCAGTCATCGAGCGATTGAACGTAGTGCTGCAGAACTCGGAGGTGCCGTAGCGTTCGGTACTTGGATCGGTCGGATCGTAGACGTACGACTATTCCACGTTGTGTAACGCTTCCTGCGGTCTACGAGGGTACGTAGACACACTCTCCCCTCTCATTTCTATGCATCACCATGATCTTGCGTGTGCGTAGGAAATTTTTTGAAATTACTACGTTCCCCAACAGTGGCATCCGAGCCTAGGTTTTATGCGTTGATGTTATGCACGAGTAGAACACAAGTGAGTTGTGGGCGATATAAGTCATACTGCTTACCAGCATGTCATACTTTGGTTCGGCGGTATTGTTGGATGAAGCGGCCCGGACCGACATTACGCGTACGCTTACGCGAGACTGGTTCTACGACGTGCTTTGCACACAGGTGGCTGGCGGGTGTCAGTTTCTCCAACTTTAGTTGAACCAAGTGTGGCTACGCCCGGTCCTTGCGAAGGTTAAAAACAGCACCAACTTGACAAACTATCGTTGTGGTTTTGATGCGTAGGTAAGAACGGTTCTTGCAAGCCCGTAGCAGCCACGTAAAACTTGCAACAACAAAGTAGAGGACGTCTAACTTGTTTTTGCAGGGCATGTTGTGATGTGATATGGTCAAGACATGATGCTAAATTTTATTGTATGAGATGATCATGTTTTGTAACCGAGTTATCGGCAACTGGCAGGAGCCATATGGTTGTCGCTTTATTGTATGCAATGCAATCGCGTAATGCTTTACTTTATCACTAAGCGGTAGCGATAGTCGTGGAAGCATAAGATTGGCGAGACGACAACGATGCTACGATGGAGATCAAGGTGTCGCGCCGGTGACGGTGGTGATCATGACGGTACTTCGAAGATGGAGATCACAAGTACAAGATGATGATGGCCATATCATATCACTTATATTGATTGCATGTGATGTTTATAGTTTATGCATCTTATCTTGCTTTGTTTGACAGTAGCATTATAAGATGATCCCTCACTAAATTATCAAAGTATAAGTGTTCTCCCTGAGTATGCACCGTTGCGAAAGTTCTTCGTGCTGGGACACCACGTGATGATCGGGTGTGATAGGGTCTATGTACAAATACAACGGGTGCAAAACAGTTGCACGCGCGGAATACTCAGGTTAAACTTGACGAGCCTAGCATATAATAGATATGGCCTCGGAACACGGAGACCGAAAGGTCGAGCGTGAATCATATAGTAGATATGATCAACATATTGATGTTCACCATTGATACTACTCCATCTCACGTGATGATAAAACATGGTTTAGTTGATTTGGATCACGTGATCACTTATAGGATTAGAGGGATATCTTTCTAAGTGGGAGTTCTTAAGTAATATGATTAATTGAACTTAAATTTATCATGAACTTAGTACCTGATAGTATCTTTGCTTGTCTATGTTTGATTGTAGATAGATGGCTCCGTGTTGTTGTTCCATTGAATTTTAATGCGTTCCTTGAGAAAGCAAAGTTGAAAGATGATGGTAGCAATTACACGGACTGGGTCCGTAACTTGAGGATTATCCTCATTGCTGCACAGAAGAATTACGTCCTGGAAGCACCGCTAAGTGCCAAGCCTGCTGCAGGAGCAACACCAGATGTTATGAACGTCTGGCAGAGCAAAGCTGATGACTACTCAATAGTTCAGTGTGCCATGCTTTACGGCTTAGAACCGGGTCTTCAACGACGTTTTGAACGTCATGGAGCATATGAGATGTTCCAGGAGTTGAAGTTAATATTTCAAGCAAATGCCCGGATTGAGAGATATGAAGTCTCCAATAAGTTCTATAGCTGCAAGATGGAGGAGAATAGTTCTGTCAGTGAACATATACTCAAAATGTCTGGGTATCATAATCACTTGACTCAACTGGGGGTTAATCTTCCTGTTGATAGTGTCATTGACAGAGTTCTTCAATCACTGCCACCAAGCTACAAAAGCTTCGTGATGAACTATAATATGCAAGGGATGAATAAAGACTATTCCTGAGCTCTTCGTGTGCTAAAGCCGGGAGGTAGAAATCAAGAAGGAGCATCAAGTGTTGATGGTCAATACAAGACCACAGTTTCAAGAAAAAGGGCAAAGGGAAGAAGAAGGGGAACTTCAAGAAGAACAGCAAGCAAGTTGCTGCTCAGGGAAGAAACCCAAGTCTGGACCTAAGCCTGAAACTGAGTGCTTCTACTGCAAGCAGACTGGTCACTGGAAGCGGAACTGCCCCAAGTATTTGGCGGATAAGAAGGATGGCAAAGTGAACAAAGGTATATGTGATATACATGTTATTGATGTGTACCTTACTAATGCTCGCAGTAGCACCTGGGTATTTGATACTGGTTCTGTTGCTAATATTTGCAACTCGAAACAGGGGCTACAGATTAAGCGAAGATTGGCTAAGGACGAGGTGACGATGCGCGTGGGAAATGGTTCCAAAGTCGATGTGATCGCGGTCGTGCACGCTACCTCTACATCTACCTTCGGGATTAGTATTAGACCTAAATAATTGTTATTTGGTGCCAGCGTTGAGCATGAACATTATATCTGGATCTTGTTTGATGCGAGACGGTTATTCATTTAAATCAGAGAATAATGGTTGTTCTATTTATATGAGTAATATCTTTTATGGTCATGCACCCTTGAAGAGTGGTCTATTTTTGATGAATCTCGATAGTAGTGATACACATATTCATAATGTTGAAATCAAAAGATGCAGAGTTGATAATGATAGTGCAACTTATTTGTGGCACTGCCGTTTAGGTCATATCGGTGTAAAGCGCATGAAGAAACTCCATACTGATGGACTTTTGGAACCACTTGATTATGAATCACTTGGTACTTGTGAACCGTGCCTCATGGGCAAGATGACTAAAATGCCGTTCTTCGGTACTATGGAGAGAGCAATAGATTTGTTGGAAAACATACATACAGATGTATGTGGTCCAATGAAGTTGAGGCTCGTGGCGGATATCGTATTTTCTCACCTTCACAAGATTGATTTAAGCAGATATGGGTATATCTACTTAATGAACCATAAAGTCTGAACATTTGAAAATTCAAGAATTTCAGAAGTGAAGTTGAAAATCATCGTAACAAGAAATAAAGTTTCTACGATCTTATCGTGGAGGAGAATATTTGAGTTACGAGTTTGGTCTACATTTGAAACAATGCGGAATAGTTTCACAACTCACGCCACCCGGAACACCACAGCGTAATGGTGTGTCCGAACGTCATAATCGTACTTTACTAGATATGGTGCGATCTATGATGTCTCTTACTGATTTACCGCTATCGTTTTACACTCACGTTAAATAGGGCACCATCAAAATCCGTTGAGACGACGCCTTATGAACTGTGGTTTGGCAAGAAACCAAAGTTTCGTTCTGAAAGTTTGGGGCTGCGATGCTTATGTGAAAAAGCTTCAACCTGATAAGCTCGAACCCAAATCGGAGAAATGTGTCTTCATAGGATACCCAAAGGAGACTGTTGGGTACACCTTCTATCACAGATCCGAAGGCAAGACTTTTGTTGCTAAATTCAGTTTTTTAGAGAAGGAGTTTCTCTCGAAAGAAGTGAGTGGGAGAAAAGTAGAACTTGATGAGGTAATTGTACCTGCTCCCTTATTGGAAAGTAGTACGTCACAGAAATTTCTGTGACACCTCGTCACAGAAATTTCTGTGACACCTACACCAATTAATGATGAAGCTAATGATAATGATCATGAAACTTCAGATCAAGTTACTATCGAACCTCGTAGATCAACCAGAGTAAGATCCGCACCAGAGTGGTACGGTAATCCTGTTCTGGAAGTCATGCTACTAGATCATGATGAACCTACGAACTATGAAGAAGCGATGGCGAGCCCAGATTCCGCAAAATGGCTAGAAGCCATGAAATCTGAGATGGGATCCATGTATGAGAACAAAGTGTGGACTTTGGTTGACTTGCCCGTTGATCGGCAAGCAATTGAGAATAAATGGATCTTCAAGAAAAAGACTGACACTGACGGTAATGTTACTGTCTACAAAGCTCAAATTGTTGCAAAAGGTTTTCGACAAGTTCAAGGGATTGACTACGATGAGACCTTCTCACCCGTAGTGATGCTTAAGTCTGTCCGAATCATGTTAGCAATTGCCGCATTTTATGATTATGAAATTTGGCAAATGGATGTCAAAACTGCATTCCTGAATAGATTTCTGGAAGAAGAGTTGTATATGATGCAACCAGAAGGTTTTGTCGATCCAAAGGGAGCTAACAAAGTGTGCAAGCTCCAGCGATCCATTTATGGACTGGTGCAAGCCTCTCGGAGTTGGAATAAACGCTTTGATAGTGTGATCAAAGCATTTGGTTTTGTACAGACTTTTGGAGAAGCCTGTATTTACAAGAAAGTGAGTGGGAGCTCTGTAGCATTTCTGATATTATATGTGGATGACATATTATTGATTGGAAATGATATAGAATTTCTGGATAGCATAAAGGGATACTTGAATAAGAGTTTTTCAATGAAAGACCTCGGTGAAGCTGCTTACATATTGGGCATTAAGATCTATAGAGATAGATCAAGACGCTTAATTGGACTTTCACAAAGCACATACCTTGACAAGGTTTTGAAGAAGTTCAAAATGGATCAAGCAACGAAAGGATTCTTGCCTGTGTTACATGGTGTGAAGTTGAGTAAGACTCAATGTCCGACCACCGCAGAAGATAGAGAGAAAATGAAAGATGTTCCCTATGCTTCAGCCATAGGCTCTATCATGTATGCAATGCTGTGTACCAGACCTGATGTGTGCCTTGCTATAAGTCTAGCAGGGAGGTACCAAAGTAATCCAGGAGTGGATCACTGGACAGCGGTCAAGAACATCCTGAAATACCTGAAAAGGACTAAGGATATGTTTCTCGTATATGGAGGTGACAAAGAGCTCATCGTAAATGGTTACGTTGATGCAAGCTTTGACACTGATCCGGACGATTCTAAATCGCAAACCGGATACGTGTTTTTACTGAACGGTGGAGCTGTCAGTTGGTGCAGTTCTAAACAAAGCGTCGTGGCGGGATCTACATGTGAAGCGGAGTACATAGCTGCTTCGGAAGCAGCAAATGAAGGAGTCTGGATGAAGGAGTTCATATCCGATCTAGGTGTCATACCTAGTGCATCGGGTCCAATGAAAATCTTTTGTGACAATACTGGTGCAATTGCCTTGGCAAAGGAATCCAGATTTCACAAGAGAACCAAGCACATCAAGAGACGCTTCAATTCCATTCGGGATCTAGTCCAGGTGGGAGACATAGAGATTTGCAAGATACATACGGATCTGAATGTTGCAGACCCGTTGACTAAGCCTCTTCCACGAGCAAAACATGATCAACACCAAGGCTCCATGGGTGTTAGAATCATTACTGTGTAATCTAGATTATTGACTCTAGTGCAAGTGGGAGTCTGAAGGAAATATGCCCTAGAGGAAATAATAAAGTTATTATTTATTTCCTTATATCATGATAAATATTTATTATTCATGCTAGAATTGTATCAACCAGAAACATAATACATGTGTGAATACATAGACAAACAGAGTCACTAGTATGCCTCTACTTGACTAGCTCATTGATCAAAGTTTGTTATGTTTCCTAGCCATAGACATGAGTTGTCATTTGATTAACGGAATCACATCATTAGGAGAATGATGTGATTGACTTGACCCATTCCGTTAGCTTAGCACTTGCTCATTTAGTATGTTGCTATTGCTTTCTTCATGACTTATACATGTTCCTATGACTATGAGATTATGCAACTCCCGTTTACCGGAGGAACACTTTGTGTGCTACCAAATGTCACAACATAACTGGGTGATTATAAAGGTGCTCTACAGGTGTCTCCGAAGGTACTTGTTGAGTTGGCGTATTTCAAGATTAGGATTTGTCACTCCGATTGTCGGAGAGGTATCTCTGGGCCCTCTCGGTAATGCACATCACTTAAGCCTTGCAAGCATTGCAACTAATGAGTTAGTTGCGGGATGATGTATTACGAGAACGAGTAAAGAGACTTGGTAACGAGATTGAACTAGGTATTGGATACCGACGATCGAATCTCGGGCAAGTAACATACCGATGACAAAGGGAACAACGTATGTTGTTATGCGGTCTGACCGATAAAGATCTTCGTAGAATATGTAGGGCCAATATGAGCATCCAGGTTCCGCTATTGGTTATTGACCGGAGACGTGTCTCGGTCATGTCTACATAGTTCTCGAACCCGTAGGGTCCGCACGCTTAAAGTTCGGTGACGATCGTAATTAGGGTTTTTGTGTTTTGATGTACCAAAAGGTTGTTCGGAGTCCCGGATGTGATCACGGACATGACGAGGAGTCTCGAAATGGTCGAGACATAAAGATTGATATATTGGAAGCCTATATTTGGATATCGGAAACGTTCCGGGTGAAATCGGGATTTTACCGGAGTTACCGGGGGGTTACCGGAACCCCCGGGGTTATTGGGCCTACATGGCCTAAGGGAGAAGAGGAGGGCCAGGCAGGCACACGCTCAGTCCGAATAGCAGGAAGGGGGGGGCCCCTGTAACACCCCGGATGTAACTTTCCCAATTTGTACTCCAACTCTTGCCGTTTCCGGCGTTAAGTTATTTTATTTCCTCGGGTTCGGGTTTTTGTCTCCGTGTGTTGTTGTCGTTGTCATGCATCTCATATCATGTCATCATGTGCATTGCATTTGCATACGTGTTCGTCTCATGCATTCGAGCATTTTCCCCGTTGTCCGTTTTGCATTCCGGCGCTTCGTTCTCCTCCGGTGGTCATTTCTAGCTTTCTTTCGTGTGTGGGGATTAAACATTTCCGGATTGGACCGAGACTTGCCAAGCGGCCTTGGTTTACTACCGGTAGACCGCCTGTCAAGTTTCCATTTGGACTTCGTTTGATACTCCAACGGTTAACCGAGGGACCGAAAAGGCCTCGTGTGTGTTGCAGCCCACACCCCTCCAATTTGGCCCAAAACCCACCTAACTCTGCTCCATCATCTAGAGCGTTCGATCACGATCGCGTGGCCGAAAACCGCACCTCATTTGGACTCTCCTAGCTCCTCTATGCCTATTTAAAGACCCCCGAAATTTTCTCCTTCCTCCCGAAAAAACCCTAGATCCGCCCCTCGCGCCGCCGGACATTGTCCGTCTGGGCCGGACGCGTCCGCGCTGCCACCGCCGCCCAATCCCGCGCTGCCACGTGGGCAGCCGCGCCCACTTCGCCGCCGCCGAGCCCGCGAGGGGCCCTCCTCGGCCCGCCATCGCCCCGCCTCCTCTCGCCCGAAGCCGCCGCCACCCTCCTGCTTCGGCCACCCGAGGCCATCGGCGCCGCCGCCCGCCATCATCGCCGGCCGGCGACCTCGCCGCCGCTGCGCGCCGCTGCCCGCCGCCTCGGGCTGCGCCACCCCGCCGTCCGGCCTCTCTCCTCTCCGGCGAGCCCCGCGGGCCACCCCGGCGACCCCTCCGGCCTCTCCCTCAACTTCGGCGAGCTCCGGCCGGTCATCCTCGGGAGACGTGCCTCCTGCTACAGTAACTTCCGGCGAACATCGTAAATCGCGCCCGATCTGGATCTGGATCTGAAGGTTGACTTTTTGCCCAAACCCTAGCTCATGTGCTCATCTTCATCATGCTATATCTTTGCATTCGTAACTCCGTTTTTTGCATATAGCATATCAAAATGTTCATCTCAGAGAGTACATCAATTTCACTTCCATTGCATCCATTTGCATTTGAGTTCCGTCTTGATGCCTCGAAATGCTTAGAAGAGGGCTACTTGAGTTAATTGTCAGATTGCTTACTCCATTTGCATATTTGTCATTTTTGCATGATTATTGTGTGCATGATATGCATCCACTGAGCTCTACATATGTTTTGTTAAGGGTTTTGCCATCTTTCCAGAGGTGAAACCCATGTATTTTTGTGATGTGTGTGGTGGATAGTGCAAGCTTGCAAAGTGAGGCACTTGGTAGTGCTGATTTCAGGGACTTAGCAATTCCACTAAGTCCTTGAGTCTGTTTATCTCATATGGCCATATGTTCATGTTGTTTCCTAGTGATCCGTGCCTCTTTTGAGGATGATCAGTAAGGAGTTTTGTTAATCTTGTAGTGCTCTATCCATCCATGTCTTTGTTTAAATTATGGAGCACCCTAGCTTGAGTCAATCGAGCTCTACTTTTGCTACTTTGTGAATCTGGGCAGATTGTCTACTTGTTGCAATTTTGCCGATGATGTTGTAGTTGATCCGTGCATGCTATGCTATTGTTCTTGCCATGTCTAGCTTGCATTTTGTGTATTCTTGATGGGTGTATGCTTAGTTTTCATGACTTGCTCCGTAGTGAGTGCATCGAGCTCGTAAACATGCCTACTTGATATCTGTTTTCAGCATGCTCCAGTTTTCACTAAGTCTGTGATCTGATTATGTTTTTGCCATGTTCACATGCTTGCAATTGTATTTTCTGATCCCTTTTGGCTCAAGGTCACTAAGGGACTTTTGTTAAGCTCTTTGAGTAGCTCCATGCCATGCTTTACTTTTGCCATGTTCAGGTCCTGTAGCATGTAGTTTTGTTGCTCCGAAGAGGCTACCTGATCTGAAATTCCAGACAAGTGTTAATTTCACTAAGTCTGAGATCTGTTTGCCATATGCATTTTTGCCATGCTTGTTTGAACCTGTTAATGGATGAATTGGCCGTAGCTCAGTGCTAGACTTTTGTTAAGCATCTTGAATGCATCCCTGCCATGTATTTTGTTGTCATGTTTGGGTGCTGTAGCATGTTCATCTCATTGCATTTAGATGGCTACTTGCTGTAAATCGCAGACCGGTGTCATATTTGTTTTGCTTGCCATTTCCAAACCGTAACTCCGATTCGGCGATCTTTATATCGTTTTCAAGCGATTTCATCTCATCTTTCCAGTGGCACACTTGGATTCCAAGTTGAGGCCAGGTTCATGCATTCCTTGTCACTTTGCATATGCATCCCGCATCGCATCCCGCATAGCATACCATCCTTGCATCATATTGTTTGATCTTTGCACGTGGTTGATTGTGTCCTTGTTGCTTGTTTGTCTTGTTTGGGTAGAGCCTGGAGACGAGTTCGCTAACGAGGAGCCCGTTGAGTTTGCTTTTGAGGATCCAGTCAACTCTGACAACTGTGCAGGCAAGATGATCATACCCTCGAAATCACTACTATCTTTGCTATGCTAGTTTGCTCGCTCTTTTGCTATGCCAATGCTACGATGCCTACCACTTGCTTTCAAGCCTCCCTAATTGCCATGTCAAACCTCTAACCCACCATGTCCTTGCAAACCGTTGATTGGCTATGTTCGCTTTGCTCAGCCCCCCCTATAGCGTTGCTAGTTGTAGGTGAAGATTGGAGGCTGTTCCTTGTTGGAACATTTATTTACTTGTTGGGATATCATTATATTATATTGTTATCTTAATGCATCTATATACTTGGTAAAGGGTGGAAGGCTCGGCCTCTCGCCTAGTGTTTTGTTCCACTCTTGCCGCCCTAGTTTCCGTCATATCGGTGTTATGTTCCTCGGATTTTGCGTTCCTTACGCGGTTGGGTTATAATGGGAACCCCTTGATAGTTCGCCTTGATTAAAGCTTTTCCAGCAATGCCCAACCTTGGTTTTACCATTTGCCACCTAGCCTCTTTTCCCTTGGGTTTCCGGAGCCCGAGGGTCATCTTATTTAAACCCCCCCGGGCCAGTGCTCCTCTGAGTGTTGGTCCGACTGAGCTGCCTGCGGGGCCACCTCGGGGAAACTTGAGGGTTGGTTTTACTCGTAGCTAGTCTCATCTGAGTGTGCCCTGAGAACGAGATATGTGCAGCTCCTATCGGGATTTGTCGGCACATTCGGGCGGTGTTGCTGGTCTTGTTTTAACCTGTCGAAGTGTCTTGAAGAACCGAGATACCGAGTCTGATCGGAACGTCTTGGGAGGAGGTCTATTCCTTCGTTGACCGTGAGAGCTTGTCATGGGCTAAGTTGGGACTCCCCTGCAGGGATTTGAACTTTCGAAAGCCGTGCCCGCGGTTATGGGCAGATGGGAATTTGTTAATGTCCGGTTGTAGATAACTTGAACCTTAACTTAATTAAAATGAATCAACTGAGTGTGTTACCGTGATGGCCTCTTCTCGGCGGAGTCCGGGAAGTGGACACGGTGTTGGAGTAATGTTTGCGCAGGTTGCTCTCTAGTTTCTCGCTCGCGCTTTGCCTCCTCTTCTCGCTCTCTTTTGCAATAAGTTAGCCACCATATATGCTAGTCACTTGCTGCAGCTCCACCTATATTTACCTTGCCTTACCTATAAGCTTAAATAGTCTTGATCGCGAGGGTGCGAGATTGCTGAGTCCCTGTGGCTCACAGATTACTATTACACCAGATGCAGGGCCTGATGATTCCGCTCCAGGTGACGCGCTCGAGCTCAAGTGGGAGTTCGACGAGGACTCTCATTACTTATGTTTCCTTTCCTGATGATCAGTAGTGGTGCCAGTTGGGGGTGATCGGGACCCGTGTCTGCATGTGGGTTTATCTTTTATTTGGCGCGTTAGTCGGGGCCCATGAGTGTTTGGATGATGTTAATGTTATTTATGTACCTTGATTGACGTGGCGAGTGTAAGCAACTATGTTATCCCCCCTTTATTATTAATATTACATGGGATGTGTAAAAGATTACCTTTACTTGCGACATATGCCTTCAATGCGATTATGTCTCTAAGTCGTGCCTTGACACGTGGGAGCTTATAGTCGCATCGAGGGTGTTACACCCCCTTTCCTCTTTCTCCCTTCCTCCTTCCTTTTCCAACAAGGCAAGAGGGGGGAGTCCTACTCCCGGTTGGAGTAGGACTACTCCAGGCGCACCCATAGGGTCGGCCGCACCTCCCCCTCTCCCTCCTTTATATACTGAGGCAAGGGGGCACCCCATGACACACAAGTTGATCCTCATGGTCATTCCTTAGCCGTGTGCGGTGCCCCCTTCCACCATATTTCACCTCGGTCATATCATAGCGGTGCTTAGGCGAAGCCCTGCGTTGGTAGAACATCATCACCGTCATCACACCGTCGTGCCGATGAAACTCTCCCTCAATGTTTTGCTGGATCGGAGCTCGAGGGACGTCACCGAGTTGAACGTGTGCAGAACTCGGTCGGATCGGGAAGACGTACGACTACTTCCTCTACGTTGTGTCAACGCTTCCGTTGCCGGTCTACGAGGGTACGTAGACAACACTCTCCCCTCTCATTGCTATGCATCACCATGATCTTGCGTGTGCGTAGGAAAATTTTGAAATTACTACGTTCCCCAACATCAAGACCATGAGTTTCTTCAATAGGTGAAGGATTAAGATCATATGTTTCTTCAACAGGCGGTAAATTAAGACCGTGTATTTCTTCAATAGGAGGTAAATTCTTAACATATTCAGCTTTAATTCCTTTTTCTTTCATAGATTTCTTTGCCTCTTGCATATCTTCAGGACTGAGAAATAGAATGCCCCTCTTCTTCAAAGTTGGTTTAGGAATAGGCTCAGGAGTTGGCTCAGGAAGTGTCCAATTATTTTCATTTGTCAACATATCATTCAATAGAATGTCAGCTTCATCCGGTGTTCTTTCCCTGAAAATAGAACCATCACAACTATCCAGGTAATCTCTGGAGGCATCGGTTAGTCCATTATAAAAGGTATCAAGTATTTCATTTTTCTTAATAGGATGATCAGGCAAAGCATTAAGTAACTTGAGAAGCCTCCCCCAAGCTTGTGGGAGACTCTCTTCTTCAATTTGCACAAAATTATATATATCCATTAAAGCAGCTTGTTTCTTATGAGCAGGGAAATATTTAGCAGAGAAGTAATAAATCATATCCTGGGGACTACGCACACAACCAGGATCAAGAGAATTAAACCATATCTTAGCATCACCCTTCAATGAAAACGGAAATATTTTAAGGACATAAAAGTAGCGAGTTCTCTCATCATTAGCGAACAGGGTGGCTATATCATTTAATTTAGTAAGATGTGCCACAACAGTTTCAGATTCATAGCCATGAAAAGGCAATCAAAGTAATTATATCAGGATCAACAGAGAATTCATAATCCTTATCAGTAACACAGATAGGTGAAGTAGAAAAAGCAGGGCCAGGTTTCATTCTAGCATTAAGAGATTGTTGCTTCCATTTAGCTAATAACCTCTTGAGTTCATATCTATCTTTGCAAGCTAAAATAGCTAAAGCAGCTTCTTTTTCAAAAACATAACCCTCAGGAATAACAGGTGAGTCTTCATCATCACTTTCATCAATATTATCAGATTCAATATTCTCATTCTCTCTAACCCTAGCAAGTTGTTCATCAAGAAATTCACCAAGTGGCATAGTAGTATCAAGCATAGAAGTAGTTTCATCATAAGTATCATGGATAGCAGAAGTGGCATCATCAATAACATGCGACATATCAAAACGAATAGCAGAAGCAGGTTTAGGTGTCGCAAGCTTACTCAAAATAGAAGGTGAATCAAGTGCAGAGCTAGATGGCAGTTCCTTACCTCCCCTCGTAGTTGAGGGATAAACCTTGGTTCTTGGATCTTTCAAGTTCTTCATAATGATAAGCAGATATAAATCCCAAGTGACTCAAAGGATAGAGCTATGCTCCCCGGCAACGGCGCCAGAAAATAGTCTTGATAACCCACAAGTATAGGGGATCGCAACAGTTTTTGAGGGTAGAGTATTCAACCCAAATTTATTGATTCAACACAAGGGGAGCCAAAGAATATTCTCAAGTATTAGCAGCTGAGTTGTCAATTCAACCACACTTGGAAACTTAATATCTGCAGCAAAGTATTTAGTAGCAAAGTAATATGATAGTAGCGGTAACGGTAACAAAAGAATGTTTTGGTATTTATAAGTGATGTAACAGTA
>NC_053023.1:162315444-162382783 GCF_003073215.2 Triticum urartu | reverse complement strand
AGCCCACTACCTCGACCAAGGCGAGCACATTGTACATACACTGTTGCCTAGGTAGGGCATGGCGATACCGAGTTTGACCACGACGGGGATGACCAGGATGCGGACAACGTATGCTAGGAGGCGGTGCCGGCGGAGCTATACTTTTTGCTATTTCATGCTTCTGTCTATCTACAGCAACAACAAAGCAACGTGGGTGCATGTTGTCCAAAAAAAATCTCACCAAAATTGTTCACAAGTCATGTAAAATAAAACATATATATACACTTATTAATATTAATCGGGCAACCCATGGGTAACCCACGGGCATGAACTCACACCCATACCCTACCCACGACTAATCGGGTTACTCATCGGGCTTACCCACGGGTGAAGATGATGACCCATACCCTACCTATTCAGACGGGTGCCCATGGGCGCGGCCGCCCATGGGTCGGATTGCCGGGTTGAGTCATATCCAGCTGCACTGGCGGAGAGTGAACCGAAATTTGGGGGGAAAGGGCAAATGCGTGTGTGACATAAAAAAGGTTTTGGCGATTAAGAGACGTCGAAGGATTAGTGCAGCAATTAGCAGAAAGATGAGCTTATTTGGCAAAAACCTCTAGGAAGGGGGGCCGGTCTTGGTTTCATCCCGCCGACGCTCTGCCATTGTACAATTGATAACGTGAACATGGTGGACCTCCTCGACGCAATTTTTCTTCTTTAGAAACACAATATGTATGCAGACGTTTATATACACTCACCTTTATAAATATATGCATACACCCTACCCTTATAAACACCTTCGAAAGACTGAGCCGACAGATCTTAAGATTCACAAAGTCATCACAATGTCTAGCTATCGACAGAAAAGTTGCCTTCCACTGAAAAAATATTGCGGCTTTACAAGACACATATGTGTAAAACGCTTTATCTTGGTGGGTTGAGGGTACAACCACCCTCTTAGCCATCCAACCTTATGCTGGTTCTCCTTCCTCAATCCAGTCGACAACATCCAACGTGTCATCGATCTATGTTTCAAGTTTCAACGGGGCAACACCATGGTCCATGGATGTGTCACCGCTCATGTCTCAGGCCTCCTTTGGTTTGGAGGAATTTTATAGGAATTCTAGAGGATATGATTCTTATAGGATTTTTCCTTTAGAGCCCTTTGATTCATAGGAATAGGAATCCATTCCTATGAACCAAAGGGCTTTAAAGGAAAAAAAATCCTATAAAAATCCTATCCTCTAGAATTCCTATGAAATTTCTCTAAACCAAAGGAGGCCTAACTCGTTTGCATTTAACCCATACCCAAAGCAACTCATGGCACCTCCAAGCCATGTTCTGCAGTAGTTCCTCAAAAAACTCGTGGCACCTCCAAGTTGTTCATGAAAAAGCCTCCTCCATGTATCCTTGCACATTTTCGAACATGTCCATGGACAACACCCATTTGTCCATCAAAACCAAGGTGCTCAGCCGCATCCCCCATTTGTCCTCCATTTTTCAAGACATTTCGGAGCCAGTTTTACATGATCACAAACCACGCATAGTTCAAATTACATTGGACATTTTTCAAATTAAACATAGGAGATGGTTCAAACATAATTAAACATAGACATATACTAAACCTTAACATAACATAACGTCTTGTGAATGCATGCCCAAAGTTGAGGTGAAGTTGGAACACTCTCGGGCAGCCACTGCTGCCATCATTGTCCTGGCGATGATGTCCAACAAGTTGCGATGGACCGTCCTCACGGGGCTTCGACCTTGGCGGCACACTTTTCGATTCCCTGACGCACTTCGAGGCGACGATGCCCTTCTTCAACATGCTCGATGCATGTCGCTCTCCTTCATGGTCTGGAGCCGACGGCGTCATGGCGAGGTCTCAGACATCCGGCAGGGTGGCGACTACTTGGACCGAAACCCGCGAGTAGCCACGCAACCTATGACCACGGACGCCTTTCGCCAGAGGCCTCCTCCATAGTGTGGCCCATAGCAGTGGTAGCCTTAGGGAGGGGCCCACATGTCTAAAATGACCTTAAGGATAGTTCAAGAACCTCAAATCTGTCTCACACATGAGCTGGGTTTGGAGAAGGCCACACGTATGAGCCGCGTTTAAGAGAGGCGCTGAATGGCCTTTTTCTATCCAAACAATGTCCGTACTGTTTGCCCGGACAACTGGGAACAGAGTAGGGGATGCATTTAGAGATGTTGTGGCACTCCACATCCATCATGGCGGTACACGACCATGACAACTAGCTAGCTGTTTCCTACCTTCATAGGAAATTCACGTGAAATGGTTCAACCTCCTTCACAGGAAATTCACGTGAAATGGTTCAGTCTCACAGAAAAGGGTTTCGTTCTTCACGGGTTTAACGAGGCGTACGTGATAGACTCAAGTGAGGCAAGTAAAAAGCACTAGGCCTACATCGGCACCCACTTTCAGAAACCTGACATCTGTGAACCTCCACGATTGAATCAAGGAAAATTGGTAACAAAACACGATTTTAGAGGCCAGCAGGGCAAAATGTAACAGGACAACAGATTTCGTGGTGATGGCCGTCACCAGAATAATCAATATTCAGGAAACTAGTAACAAGTAGAATAATCAACAGATTGCTACACGGAGTGCTCCTCTTCGGCGCCCTGTGCACCCCATAAGGTAGCTGGCGCCTGAAAGGAGCGCGGTAGTGGGCCGCCCCAGCATCCCTCGCGCCAGATGCTCAAAAAACAAACTGGCAGAGAAATATGTCGCACGCGAGATTGGAACCGACTTACCATTGCTGACGGACTTCGCGCGTCAACCACTACACCAGGATAACACATTTGTTTTATGTACGAAAACAGTTCAATTTGACCCATGTTCAGCCCCAGTACAAATTATTTGGTAAAAGGGAACACAAATTTGAATAACAACTTCAAAAATTTCAAAATAGTTCATCAATTTTGAGAAAAGGTAACGGATTCCAAAGAAATGTTCATAAAAAATAAAGAAAGTCGTCAATTTTTTTAAAAAAGTTCACGGGTTTTAAAAAAGTTCATCGATTTTTATAAAAAAAGTTCACGGATTTTTTACAAGGTCATGGATTTCAAAAAATTTAATCGGATTTGATGCAAAAAGTTCATGAATTTGAAAAAAAAGTTCACCGGATTTTGAAAAAAGTTCACGGATTAAAAAAACTCATCACTTTTGATAAAAAAGTTCACCAATTTGAAAAAAAGTTAATCGAGCTTCAAAAAAGTTCATCGAGTTTGAAAAAAAGTTCAGCGAAGTTGAGAAAAAAGTTAATCAAGTTTGAAAAAAAGTTCATCGAGTTTCAAAAAAGTTCATCAAGATTGAAAAAAAATCATTGAGTTTCAAAAAAGTTCATCGAGTTTGAGAAAAAGTTCATCGATTTTGCATCAAACCAGGAAGAAAGAAAAAAAGAAAAAGAAAGAAGAAAAATGGAAGATGGAAAAATGCATGTAATCACGCACTAGAAAGATCAATGCTTCTTGGCTCGCTCTCAGCCATTCGCCATGTGTCGCGTTCTGGATACTTCCTTCGGATTTTGTTTTTGTACTTTTCTGCACGCGTTTTCAGCTTTTTAAACAGTTTTTTTGGAGTTTTTTCGACGTTTTGGTTTTCTCCTGGTCTTCCTTATCTTTTCGATAAAAATAATTTGAATTTTTTTTGCACGAAAAAAACACATTTTCTTTTTTTTCCTTTCACGAAAGCCACGGTTTTTTTTCACAAGAGGCACGATTGTGCTTTAGCGAGAGTCACGGCCGTGCCTTTCGGAAACGGAAAAAAAACACGTCTCCTGTTTTTTTTCGAAGAGTTACGATTTTGCTTCCGCGAGAGGCACGGTTGTGCTTTCGCGAGAGTCACGGCCGTGCCTCTCGGAAAGGGAAAAACGAAACGCGTTTTCTGTTTTTTTTTTCTTTCGCGAGTCACGGTTTTGCTTCCGCGAGAGGCACGGTTATGCTTTCGTGAGAGTCACGGCCGTGCCTCTCAGAAATGGAAAAAATACGCGTTTTCTGTTTTTTTTTCTTTCACAAGAGTAACGGTTTTGCTTCCGCGAGAGACACAGTTGTGCTTTCGCGAGAGTCACGGTTGTGCCTCTTGGAAACGAAAAAAAACGTGTTTTCTGTTTTTTTCCTTCCACGAGAGTCACGGTTTTGCTTCCACAAGAGGCACGGACGTGCCTCTTTCGGAAAGGGAAAAAACTGTGCTCCCGGTATGGTTTTTTCGCCCGGTTTTTTTCGTTCGGTTTTTTTCATGAAAAAAAAATTCGTCAAAACCTATCAACATGGGATCTAGTTTTGAAGATCTCGACGCGAGGAATCCAATGATGAAAACGGTTCGAGATTTGGACACACGGTTTAAAAGATAAAACATTTTGAATAAATGGGTCTACGAAAAAGGGAAAACTTCCAGGTTGCGACAAGTGGCGTGCTGCATGTATGTCACTTGTCGCAACCTGAGAAAGTGGAGTGTTCTTTGCAACGAGTACTCCTTAATTAGTGATTTCACGTCCGGTTCACGACGCCGCGTGGACTGTATACAAATTGACATAGTTTCGTCGTTTGTGTTTGTTTGTTAACTCAACGATTTGTTTGTTGCCTTTTTTAAGAGTCGATCGGTTTAGTTGATGCGTTGATCCAAATCGTTAAACCGACTTTGTTAGGCGCTCGCCACGTAGTTCGTCGGTTTGACTTTTTTAATAATACTGTTTGACTTTCACTCTTCTGTCTTGCAGTTGTAGCCAATAGGCTTGGATGGTCCAAGCAAGGTAGGCCGTAATGTCACGCCCGAGTGGATTATAGGGTAGGATTTAGTAATTTTGGGAACGAGCTAGCGGAATTGTCTCGGATCTGATGTATATTGAGTGTATAAAAGGAAGGCGATTGTGTTACGGTTCTAGCCCTGATCAAAGCATTCAGCAAATCATCATGCTCTCTCGCCAGCCACAACCCGGCTGTTATAGGTAGAGCAAGGACAGCTCACTAATGGAAAGGGTAAGAAAGGTACAGTAACGGTCACGGCCATCCAACGGTGGTGATCGACTGGGATAGGAGGTCGCCATTGTAGCCGTCCATCTACTGAATCGGTATTTGCCGGAAACGCTACAGCGATAACTGAATCTTGAGCCACGGAAAGCATATTTGATGAAATCCGCGTCTTCCTATGTTGCTTCGGCCGGAGGCAAATTTTCCCATTGAATGTACCACTGCACCACGGGCAGATTGTGTCTGGGTACTTGCCTCACTTGCAGAACCTGAGCTGGCCCGGTTTTGATCGTTCCATCGGCTGCCACCATTGGCAAATTAGGGCTAGGAATGGATTTATTGCCGATGTGCTTCTTTAGCTGACTGGCGTGGAAAACTGGGTGAATTTGTACATGATCAGGGAACTGCAGCTTGTATGCCAATTTTCAATCTTCTGGATGATCATGAATGGACCATAGTGAAGGAAATATGCCCTAGAGGCAATAATAAAGTTATTATTTATTTCCTTATAATCATGATAAATGTTTATTATTCATGCTAGAATTGTATTAACCGGAAACATAATACATGTGTGAATACATAGACAAACAAAGTGTCACTAGTATGCCTCTACTTGACTAGCTCGTTAATCAAAGATGGTTATGTTTCCTAACCATGAACAATGAGTTGTTATTTGATTAACGGGATCACATCATTAAGAGAATGATCTGATTGACATGACCCATTCCATTAGTTTAGCACCCGATCGTTTAGTATGTTGCTATTGCTTTCTTCATGACTTATACATGTCCCTATAACTATGAGATTATGCAACTCCCGTTTATCGGAGGAACACTTTGGGTACTACCAAACGTCACAACGTAACTGGGTGATTATAAAGGAGTACTACAGGTGTCTCCAAAGGTACATGTTGGGTTGGCATATTTTGAGATTAGGTTTTGTCACTTCGATTGTCGGAGAGGTATCTCTCGGCCCTCTCGGTAATGCACATCACATAAGCCTTGCAAGCATTGCAACTAATGATTTAGTTGCGAGATGATGTATTACAGAACGAGTAAAGAGACTTGCCGGTAACGAGATTGAACTAGGTATTGGATACCGACGATCGAATCTCGAGCAAGTAACATACCGATGACAAAGGGAACAACGTATGTTGTTATGCGGTCTGACCGATAAAGATCTTCGTAGAATATGTAGGAGCCAATATGGGCATCCAGGTCCCGCTATTGGTTATTAACCGGAGACGTGTCTCGGTCATGTCTACATTGTTCTCGAACCCGTAGGGTCCGCACGCTTAAGGTTACGATGACAGTTATATTATGAGTTTATGCATTTTGATGTACCGAAGGTTGTTCGGAGTCCCGGATGTGATCACGGACATGACGAGGAGTCTCGAAATGGTCGAGACGTAAAGATTGATATATTGGAAGCCTATGTTTGGATATCGGAAGTGTTCCGGGTGAAATCGGGATTTTACCGGAGTACCGGGAAGGTTACCGGAACCCCCCGGGAGCTAAATGGGCCATCATGGGCCTTAGTGGAAAGGAGAAGAGGAAGCCCTACATGGGCTGTGCGCCTCCCCCTTCCCCTAGTCCTATTAGGACTAGGAGAGGTGGCCGGCCCCCTCTCTCTCTTTTCCCCCTCCGCGAATCCTATTCCAACTAGGATTGGGGAGGGGAATCCTACTCCCAGAGGGAGTAGGACTCTCCTGGCGCACCACACCTTGGCCGGCCAACCTCCCCCCTCTAGTCCTTTATATACTGAGGCAGAGGCATCTTAGAACACACAAGTTGATCCACGGGATCTATTCCTTAGCCGTGTGCGGTGCCCCCAGCCACCATATTCCTCGATAATGTAGCGGAGTTTAGGCGAAGCCCTGCTGTAGTACATCAAGATCGTCACCACGCCGTCGTGCTGACGGAACTCTTCCCCGACACTTTGCTGGATCGGAGTCCGGGGATCGTCATCGAGCTGAACGTGTGCTCGAACTCGGAGGTGCCGTAGTTTCGGTGCTTGATCGGTTGGATCGTGAAGACGTACGACTACTTCCTCTATGTGTGTCAACGCTTCCGCAGTCGGTCTGCGTGGGTACATAGACTACACTCTCCCCTCTCGTTGCTATGCATCACCATGATCTTGCTGTGCGTAGGATTTTTTTGAAATTACTACGAAACCCAACAGTGGCATCCGAGCCTAGGTTATTTATGTTGATGTTATATGCACGAGTAGAAGACAAGTGAGTTGTGGGCGATATAAGTCATACTGCCTACCAGCATGTCATACTTTGGTTCGGAGGCATTGTTGGACGAGACGACCCGGACCAACATTACGCGTACGCTTACGCGAGACCGGTTCCCCCGACGTGCTTTGCACAAAGGTGGCTTGCGGGCGACTGTTTCTCCAACTTTAGTTGAACCAAGTATGGCTACGCCGGTCCTTGCGAAGGTTAAAACGGAGTCTATTTGACAAACTATCGTTTGTCGTTTTGATGCGTAAGTAAGATTGGTTCTTGCTTAAGCCCGTAGTAGCCACGTAAAACTTGCAACAAACAAAGTAGAGGACGTCTAACTTGTTTTTGTAGGGCATGTTGTGATGTGATATGGTCAAGACATGATGCTTAATTTTATTGTATGAGATGATCATGTTTTGTAACCGAGTTATCGGCAACTGGCAGGAGCCATATGGTTGTCGCTTTATTGTATGCAATGCAATCGCCCTGTAATGCTTTACTTTATCACTAAGCGGTAGCGATAGTCATAGAAGCATAAGATTGGCGAGACGACAACGATGCTACGATGGAGATCAAGGCGTCGCACCGGTGACGATGGTGATCATGACGATGCTTCGGAGATGGAGATCACAAGCACAAGATGATGATGGCCATATCATATCACTTATATTGATTGCATGTGATGTTTATCTTTTATGCATCTTATCTTGCTTTGATTGACGGTAGCATTATAAGATGATCCCTCACTAAATTATCATAGTAAAAGTGTTCTCCCTGAGTATGCACCGTTGCGAAAGTTCTTCGTGTTGAGACACCACGTGATGATTGGGTGTGATAGGCTCTACGTTCAAATACAAAGGGTGCAAAACAGTTGCACATGCAGAATACTCAGGTTAAACTTGACGAGCCTAGCATATGCAGATATGGCCTCGGAACAAGGAGACCGAAAGGTCGAGCGTGAATCATATAGTAGATATGATCAACATATTGATGTTCACCATTGAAAACTACTCCATTTCACGTGATGATCGGTTATGGTTTAGTTGATTTGGATCACGTGATGTATTTCTAAGTGGGAGTTCTTAAGTAATATGATTAATTGAACTTAAATTTATCATGAACTTAGTACCTGATAGTATTTTGCATGTCTATGTTGTTGTAGATAGATGGCCCGTGCTGTTGTTCCGTTGGATTTTAATGCGTTCCTTGAGAAAGCAAAGTTGAAAGATGATGGTAGCAATTACACGGACTGGGTCCGTAACTTGAGGATTATCCTCATTGCTGCATAGAAGAATCACGTCCTGGAAGCACCGCTGGGTGCCAGGCCTACTGCAGGAGCAACACCAGATGTTATGAACATCTGGCAGAGCAAAGCTGATGGCTACTCAATAGTTCAGTGTGCCATGCTTTACGGCTTAGAATCGAGACTTCAACGACGTATTGAACGTCATGGAGCATATGAGATGTTCCAGGAGTTTAAAGTTAATATTTCAAGCAAATGCCCGGATTGAGAGATATGAAGTCTCCAATAAGTTCTATAGCTGCAAGATGGAGGAGAACAGTTCTGTCAGTGAGCATATACTCAAAATGTCTGGGTATAATAATCACTTGATTCAATTGGGAGTTAATCTTCCAGATGATTGCGTCATTGACAGAATTCTCCAATCACTTCCACCAAGCTACAAGAGCTTCGTGATGAACTATAATATGCAAGGGATGAACAAGACTATTCCCGAGCTCTTCGCAATGCTGAAAGCTGCGGAGGTAGAAATCAAGAAGGAGCATCAAGTGTTGATGGTCAACAAGACCACTAGTTTCAAGAAAAAGGGCAAAGGGAAGAAGAAGGGGAACTTCAAGAAGAACAGCAAACAAGTTGCTGCTCAAGATAAGAAACCCAAGTCTGGACCTAAGCCTGAAACTGAGTGCTTCTATTGCAAGCAGACTGGTCACTGGAAGCGGAACTGCCCCAAGTATTTGGCGGATAAGAAGGATGGCAAGGTGAACAAAGGTATATGTGATATACATGTTATTGATGTGTACCTTACTAGAGCTCGCAGTAGCACCTGGGTATTTGATACTGGTTCTGTTGCTAATATTTGCAACTCGAAACAGGGACTACGGAATAAGCGGGCACTGGCAAAGGACGAGGTGACGATGCGCGTGGGAAACGGTTCCAAAGTCGATGTGATCGCGGTCGGCACGCTACCTCTACATCTACCTTCGGGATTAATATTAGACCTAAATAATTGTTATTTGGTGCCAGCGTTGAGCATGAACATTATATCTAGATCTTGTTTGATGCGAGACGGTTATTCATTTAAATCAGAGAATAATGGTTGTTCTATTTATATGAGAAATATCTTTTATGGTCATGCACCTTTGAAAAGTGGTCTATTTTTGATGAATCTCGATAGTAGTGATACACATATTCATAATGTTGAAGCCAAAAGATGCAGAGTTAATAATGAAAGTGCAACTTATTTGTGGCACTGTCGTTTAGGTCATATCGGTGTAAAGCGCATGAAGAAACTCCATACTGATGGACTTTTGGAACCACTTGATTATGAATCACTTGGTACTTGCGAACCGTGCCTCATGGGCAAGATGACAAAAACACCGTTCTCCGGAACTATGGAGAGAGCAACAGATTTTTTGGAGATCATACATACAGATGTATGTGGTCCGATGAATATTGAGGCTCGTGGCGGATATCGTTATTTTCTCACCTTCACAGATGACTTAAGCAGATATGGGTATATCTACTTAATGAAACACAAGTCTGAAACATTCGAAAAGTTCAAAGAATTTTAGAGTGAAGTTGAAAATCATCGTAACAAGAAAATAAAGTTTCTACGATCTGATCATGGAGGAGAATATTTGAGTTACGAGTTTGGTGTACATTTGAAAAATTGTGGAATAGTTTCGCAACTCACGCCACCCGGAACACCACAGCGTAATGGTGTGTCCGAACGTCGTAATCGTACTTTACTAGATATGGTGCGATCTATGATGTCTCTTACTGATTTACCGCTATCATTTTGGGGATACGCTCTAGAGACGGCCGCATTCACGTTAAATAGGGCACCATAAAAATCCGTTGAGACGACGCCTTATGAACTGTGGTTTGGCAAGAAACCAAAGTTGTCGTTTCTTAAAGTTTGGGGCTGCGATGCTTATGTGAAAAAGCTTCAACCTGATAAGCTCGAACCCAAATCGGAGAAATGTGTCTTCATAGGATACCCAAAGGAGACTATTGGGTACACCTTCTATCACAGATCCGAAGGCAAGACATTCGTTGCTAAGAATGGATCCTTTCTAGAGAAGGAGTTTCTCTCGAAAGAAGTGAGTGGGAGGAAAGTAGAACTTGACGAGGTAACTGTACCTGCTCCTTTATTGGAAAGTAGTACATCACAGAAAATTGTTTCTGCGACACCTACACCAATAAGTGAGGAAGCTAATGATGATAGTCATGAAACTTCAGATCAAGATACTACTGAACCTCGTAGATCAACCAGAGTAAGATCCGCGCCAGAGTGGTACGGTAATCCTGTTCTGGAAATCATGCTACTAGATCATGATGAACCTATGAACTATGAAGAAGCGATGGTGAGCCCAGATTCCGCAAAGTGGCTTGAAGCCATGAAATCTAAGATGGGATCCATGTATGAGAACAAAGTATGGACTTTGGTTGACTTGTCCGATGATCGGCAAGCAATTGAGAATAAATGGATCTTTAAGAAGAAGACTGACGCTGATGGTAATGTTACTGTCTACAAAGCTCGACTTGTCGCGAAAGGTTTTCGGCAAGTTCAAGGGATTGACTACGATGAGACCTTCTCACCCGTAGCGATGCTTAAGTCCGTCCGAATCATGTTAGCAATTGCCGCATTTTATGATTATAAAATTTGGCAAATGGATGTCAAAACTGCATTCCTGAATGGATTTCTGAAAGAAGAGTTGTATATGATGCAACCAGAAGGTTTTGTCGATCCAAAAGGAGCTAACAAAGTGTGCAAGCTCCAGCGATCCATTTATGGACTGGTGCAAGCCTCTCGGAGTTGGAATAAACGCTTTGATAGTGTGATCAAAGCATTTGGTTTTATACAGACTTTCGGAGAAGCCTGTATTTACAAGAAAGTGAGTGGGAGCTCTGTAGCATTTCTAATATTATATGTGGATGACATATTACTAATTGGAAATGATATAGAATTTCTGGATAGCATAAAGGGATACTTGAATAAGAGTTTTTCAATGAAAGACCTCGGTGAAGCTGCTTACATATTAGGCATAAAGATCTATAGAGATAGATCAAAACGCTTAATTAGACTTTCACAAACAACATACGTTGACAAAATTTTGAAGAAGTTCAAAATGGATCAAGCAAAGAAAGGATTCTTGCCTGTGTTACAAGGTGTGAAATTGAGTAAGACTCAATGCCCGACCATTGCAGAAGATAGAGAGAATATGAAAGATGTTCCCTATGCATCAGCCATAGGATCTATCATGTATGCAATGCTGTGTACCAGACCCGATGTGTGCCTTGCTATAAGTCTAGCAGGGAGGTACCAAAGTAATCCAGGAGTGGATCACTGGACATCGGTCAAGAACATCCTGAAATACCTGAAAAGGACTAAGGATATGTTTCTCATATATGGAGGTGACAAAGAGCTCATCGTAAAAGGTTACGTTGATGCAAGCTTTGACACTGATCCGGACGATTCTAAATCGCAAACCGGATACGTGTTTACATTAAACGGTGGAGCTGTCAGTTGGTGCAGTTCTAAACAAAGCGTCGTAGCGGGATCTACATGTGAAGCGGAGTACATAGCTGCTTCGGAAGCAGCGAACGAAGGAGTCTGGATGAAGGAGTTCATATCCGATCTAGGTGTCATACCTAGTGCATCGGGTCCAATGAAAATCTTTTGTGACAATACTGGTGCAATTGCCTTGGCAAAGGAACCCAGATTTCACAAGAGAACCAAGCACATCAAGAGACGCTTCAATTCCATCCGGGATCTAGTCCAGGTGGGAGACATAGAGATTTGCAAGATACATATGGATCTAAATGTTGCAGACCCGTTGACTAAGCCTCTTCCACGAGCAAAACATGATCAGCACCAAGGCTCCATGGGTGTTAGAATCATTATAGTGTAATCTAGATTATTGACTCTAGTGCAAGTGGGAGACTGAAGGAAATATGCCCTAGAGGCAATAATAAAGTTATTATTTATTTCCTTATAATCATGATAAATGTTTATTATTCATGCTAGAATTGTATTAACCGGAAACATAATACATGTGTGAATACATAGACAAACAAAGTGTCACTAGTATGCCTCTACTTGACTAGCTCGTTAATCAAAGATGGTTATGTTTCCTAACCATGAACAATGAGTTGTTATTTGATTAACGGGATCACATCATTAAGAGAATGATCTGATTGACATGACCCATTCCATTAGCTTAGCACCCGATCGTTTAGTATGTTGCTATTGCTTTCTTCATGACTTATACATGTTCCCATAACTATGAGATTATGCAACTCCCGTTTACCGGAGGAACACTTTGGGTACTACCAAACGTCACAACATAACTGGGTGGTTATAAAGGAGTACTACAGGTGTCTCCAAAGGTACATGTTGGGTTGGCGTATTTCGAGATTAGGTTTTGTCACTCCGATTGTCGGAGAGGTATTTCTGGGCCCTCTCGGTAATGCACATCACATAAGCCTTGCAAGCATTGCAACTAATGAGTTAGTTGCGAGATGATGTATTACAGAACGAGTAAAGAGACTTGCCAGTAACGAGATTGAACTAGGTATTGGATACCGACGATCGAATCTCGAGCAAGTAACATACCGATGACAAAGGGAACAACGTATGTTGTTATGCGGTCTGACCGATAAAGATCTTCGTAGAATATGTAGGAGCCAATATGGGCATCCAGGTCCCGCTATTGGTTATTGACCGGAGACGTGTCTCGGTCATGTCTACATTGTTCTCGAACCCGTAGGGTCCGCACGCTTAAGGTTACGATGACAGTTATATTATGAGTTTATGCATTTTGATGCATTTTGATGTACCGAAGGTTGTTCGGAGTCCTGGATGTGATCACGGACATGACGAGGAGTCTCGAAATGGTCGAGACATAAATATTGATATATTGGAAGCCTATGTTTGGTATCGGAAGTGTTCCGGGTGAAATCGGGATTTTACCGGAGTACCGGGAGGTTACCGGAACCCCCGGAATCATATGGGCCTTAGTGGGCCTTAGTGGAAAGGTGAAAGGGCTGCCCATAAGGGCTGCGTGCCTCCCCCCTCCCCTAGTCCTATTAGACTAGGAGAGGTGGCCGGCCCCCTCTCTCTCTTTTCCCCCTCCGCGAATCCTATTCCAACTAGGATTGGGGGGGGAATCCTACTCCCAGAGGGAGTAGGACTCTCCTGGCGCGCCACACCTTGGCCGGCCAGCCTCCCCCCTCTAGTCCTTTATATACTGAGGCAGAGGCACCCTAGAACACACAAGTTGATCCACGTGATCTATTCCTTAGCCGTGTGCGGTGCCCCCTGCCACCATAGTCCTCGATAATACTGTAGCGGAGTTTAGGCGAAGCCCTGCTGCTGTAGTACATCAAGATCGTCACCACGCCGTCGTGCTGACGGAACTCTTCCCGGCACTTTGCTGGATCGGAGTCCGGGGATCGTCATCGAGCTGAACGTGTGCTCGAACTCGGAGGTGCGTAGTTTCGGTGCTTGATCGGTTGGATCGTGAAGACGTACGACTACTTCCTCTACGTTGCGTCAACGCTTCCGCAGTCGGTCTGCATGGGTACGTAGACAACACTCTCCCCTCTCGTTGCTATGCATCACATGATCTTGCGTGTGCGTAGGAAATTTTTTGAAATTACTACGAAACCCAACAAACCCAACACATAGTACCTGTTTTGCAGTTTTAATGCACCTCTGAATCCAAAGGCTGCTAACCTATAAGGAGCCATTTTGAGATACACCATATCTCCAACTTCAAAAGCTCTCTCGCTTCTTTTTAGGTTAGCATATTTCTTCATCCTATTTTGAGCCTGTTGCAAATTTTCCTTTAAGTGCTCAATCATCTGTTGTTTAGCATAGAGAAAGTCATGTGCTTCCTCATCATCTGGGCCTGGTACTGCTAATTCTGAGATCAAATGTGGGAGAAAACCATAAAGTGCTTGGAAAGAAGACATTTCCAGGGCAGTGTGGTAGGTAGTGTTGTACCAAAATTCTGCCAGAGGTAACCAAGAACACCATTTCTTTGGTTGAGATGTAGTCATGCACCTGAGATAAGTTTCCAAACACTAATTAATCCTCTCTATCTGGCCATCAGTCTGGGGATGATATGCTGTGTTGTATCTCAACTCACTTTTTATACCAGCAAAAATATCCTTCCACAGTTTGCTAGTAAAGATTTTGTCCATGTCTGTGATAATGAGCTTAGGAGGGCCATGCAATCTAATGATGTGGTCCACAAAAGCCTGAGCAACAATAAGTACATTGTAAGGGTGAGCAAGGGGTATAAAATGGGCATACTTGGTGAATCTGTCTACAACCACCAAAATCACTTCCTTGCCCTGAGAACTTGGAAGTCCTTCAGTGAAATCCATAGAAACATGTTGCCATGCCATGTCAGCAATGGGAAGAGGGTCTAATAGCCCAGGTTGAAGACAATTTTCATGTTTAGCTCTTTGGCATATGGGACAAGCAACAACAAAATCTTCCACAATGGTTTTTAATCCAGGTCAATAGAAGATATTTTTGATTCTGTGATAAGTAGCTCTAGTGCCTGAATGACCCCCCATAGGAGAACTATGCAAAGCAGTGATAAGTCTTTGTCTCATATTAGCACAATTGCCCACTAGGATTTTTCCTTTGTATCTAATTACTCCAGCAGTGAGTGTGTAATCAGACATGATTCTGTGCCAAGAGCAACTTCTCAAGAATTTCCTTAGCACTTGGATCTTGATGATATCCCTCTACTAGTTCTTGTGCCCAGACTGGAGTTGCAACTGAAATTTCCATGCAAGATGGTAAAACTCTTGACAGAGCATCTGCCACTCTGTTTGCTATTCCTTTCTTGTACTGAATTTTGAAATTAAACTCCAACAGTTTCATCATCAGTTTATGCTGCACCCCTTCAGTGGTTTTCTGATCTGTTATAAACTTGAGAGATTGCTGGTCTATCTTAATTATGAGTTCATGCCCTATTAAGTAATGTCTCCACCTTTTTAGGGCCTCAAGAATTGCTAGAGCTTCTTTTTCATAAGTTGAAAGTGTTGCATTCCTAGGACAGAGGGAAGAACTGTAGTAAGCCAGTGGCCTGCCCTGTTGCATCAATACTGCTCCAATACCCTTGCCGGAAGCACCAGTCTCCAAGGTGAAAGGTAGAGAAAAATTGGGGAGAGCTAGTATAGGAGCTGTAATAAGAGCTTGTTGTAGTTGCTGAAAGGCTGCATCTTGTACCTTTGTCCATTGAAACTGTCCCTTCTTAAGCAAATCATGCAAGGGTCTGCAAATCAGTCCATAATTCTTTATGAATCTCTTGTAGTATCCTGCCAAACCTAAGAAGCTTCTCAGTTTTGTCACATTATCAGGAACTGGCCATTCTGCAATAGCTTTGATTTTTTGGGGTCAGTTGCTACTCCTTCAGCAGATATCATATGGCCCAAGTACTCCACTTTGTTGGACTGCAAACGCACACTTGGATAATTTTGTTGATAACTGGTTTTCCTTAAGGATTTTGAGTACAGCTTCTATATGTTCCATGTGCTCATCTAGTGTTTTACTATAGATGAGTGTATCATCAAAGAAAACAAGGACAAATTTCCTCAAGTAAGGGCCAAAGATCTTGTTCATCAAGGCTTGAAATGTGCCAGGGGCATTAGATAAGCCAAAAGGCATTACTAAGTATTCAAAGTGATCCAGAAATGTACTAAAAGCAGTTTTGTGTATATCATCAGGGTGCATCCTGATCTGATGATACCCTGCCCTTAAATCCAATTTGGAGAAGTATTTGGCCCCTTACAGTTCATCCAGTAGATCCTCTATCACTGGAATGGGAAAATTGTTTTTGATTGTCACTGAGTTGAGTTTTCTGAAATCATTACACAGTCTCATGGAATTCTCCTTTTTCTTAACTAAAATCACTGGTGAAGCATAAGGACTCTGACTGTGTCTAATGAAGTGAGCTGCTAGTAATTTCTTGATCTGTTCTTCCATCTCCTTTTTCTGGTGCAAAGGAACTCTGTAAGGCCTAGAATGAGGAGGTTCAGTTCCAGGTTTTAATGGAATAGTATGATCACATTCCCTCTATGGGGGTAATGTGTTAGGTTCCTCAAATAGGTCAGCATACTGCATGAGCAGTTTCTGTATTTGGGGAGGTGTTTTGAACCCAGCAGGAGCCTGTAGGATTATATTGTGTACTTGCAAGAGAAATGCTTCAGCTCCTTTTTCAAGTAACTTGTTCATTGTTTCAGCAGGGACCTCTTTCACTTTCTCAGGAGTGTTGAATATTGCAGCAGTGACTGTTGTCTTCCCTTGCATAGTGAAACTGAAAGAGTTTTCTGGAATATTGAAAGCCACTAGGCTCATAAGTGTAAACCAATCATAACCCAATATCACATCATGGCCAGGCGGTGGAAGAACTCTGAAGTTATACTGCAGAGCATGTTTTGCTAACTGAAAATTACAGTTAGGGACTACTGCTTTAGATATTAATTTGCATCCTCCTGCAACAGTAACCATCTTAGGCTGCACTGGTAATAAGTGGCAACCAGCCTTTATAGCAAAGTCCTGACTGATAAAAGAAGAGGAACTTCTAGAGTCCAACAGTGATGTTGCTCTCTTTCCATTGATGTGAATAATTACAGTGGGAGTGGGAACTGCCAGTTTTTGTCCCATTGCATGGACAGTGATGAACATAACTTGCTCTCCCTCCTCAGGTATTTCTTCCTGCTCTTGTTGTAATTCTTCTGCTCCCACTTCTTGATCAGCTTGTTCTTGTTGCATTAAATGCACATGTGGAATTAACTTGCATTTGTGGCCATGCACCCACTTATCACCACACCTCCAACACTCTCCTAATTTCCTCATTTTCTGGAATGTAGTGTTGTTTGCATCAGTTTGTTTATTCTGAACATTCTGATGTGCAGTAGTGTTGGAGTTGTTGGTTTTAGTCTGGTATACACCACTATTTTTCTGATAAAAATTGACATAGCTGTTGGGTTTCGTAGTAATTTCAAAAAATTTCCTACGCACACGCAAGATCATGTGATGCATAGCAACGAGAGGAGAGAGTGCTATCTACGTACCCACGCAGACCGACTACAGAAGCGTTGACACAACGTAGAGGAAGTAGTTGTACGTCTTCGCGATCCAACCGATCAAGCACCGAAACTACGGCACCTCCGAGTTCGAGCACACGTTCAGCTCGATGACGATCCCTGGACTCCGATCCAGCAAAGTGTCGGGGAAGAATTCCGTCAGCACGACGGCGTGGTGACGATCTTGATGCACTACAGCAGCAGGGCTTCGCCTAAACTCCGCTACAGTACTATCGAGGAATATGGTGGCTGGGGGCACCGCACACGGCTAAGGAATAGATCACGTGGATCAACTTGTGTGTTTCTAGGGTGTCTCTACCTCAGTATATAAAGGAGCCAAGGGGGAGGGGGGGGCCGGCCAGGAGGAGGGCGCAGGAGGAGTCCTTCTCCTTCCAGGAGTAGGACTCCCCCCCCAATCCTAGTTGGACTAGGATTCCCCGAGGGGGAAAGAGAGAGAAGGGGGGCCGGCCACCTCTCCTAGTCCTAATAGGACTAGGGGGAGGTGGGAGGCGCGCGGCCACCTTGGGCTGCCCCTTTCTCCTTTCCACTAAAGCCCATCTAGGCCCATATGGTTCCCGGGGGGTTCCGGTAACCTCCCGGTACTCCGGTAAAATCCCGATTTCACCCGGAACACTTCCGATATCCAAACATAGGCTTCCAATATATCAATCTTTACGTCTCGACCATTTCGAGACTCCTCGTCATGTCCGTGATCACATACGGGACTCCGAACAACCTTCGGTTCATCAAAATGCATAAACTCATAATATAACTGTCATCGTAACCTTAAGCGTGCGGACCCTACGGGTTCGAGAACAATGTAGACATGACCGAGACACGTCTCCGGTCAATAACCAATAGCGGGACCTGGATGCCCATATTGGCTCCTACATATTCTATGAAGATCTTTATCGGTCAGACTGCATAACAACATACGTTGTTCCCTTTGTCATCGGCATGTTACTTGCACGAGATTCGATCGTCGGTATCCAATACCTAGTTCAATCTCGTTACTGGCAAGTCTCTTTACTCGTTCTGTAATACATCATCTTGCAACTAACTCATTAGTTGCAATGCTTGCAAGGCTTATGTGATGTGCATTACCGAGAGGGCCCAGAGATACCTCTCCGACAATCGGAGTGACAAATCCTAATCTCGAAATACGCCAACCCAACATCTACCTTTGGAGACACCTGTAATGCTCCTTTATAATCACCCAGTTACGTTGTGATGTTTGGTAGCACCCAAAGTGTTCCTCCGGCAAACGGGAGTTGCATAATCTCATAATTATAGGAACATGTATAAGTCATGAAGAAAGCAATAGCAACATACTAAACGATCGGGTGCTAAGCTAATGGAATGGGTCATGTCAATCAGATCATTCAACTAATGATGTGACCTCGTTAATCAAATAACAACTCATTGTTCATGGTTAGGAAACATAACCATCTTTGATTAACGAGCTAGTCAAGTAGAGGCATACTAGTGACACTTTGTTTGTCTATGTATTCACACATGTATTATGTTTCCGGTTAATACAATTCTAGCATGAATAATAAACATTTATCATGATTATAAGGAAATAAATAATAACTTTATTATTGCCTCTAGGGCATATTTCCTTCAATAGCTGCTACTGCTCTTCTTATTGGCTGTAGTACTAGGAGGAAAGTTGGGTTCAATCTCTTTGGCCAAACAAAAAGCATCAGTTAATGATTGTGGCCTCAATGGTCTCAGTTGAAATTTAATCCCCTCTCTGAGGCCATTTACATAACACCTGACAAACCATGTTTCTCCCAGTTCAGGATTTTCTACCATGACTTCTGCCATCAGATCTTCAAACAATTTGGTATATTCAATCACTGTGTTGTTGTCTTGTTTCAGTGAATTGAACTTTTCAGTAAGGTCATAAGAGCCCTGTTGAGAAAATCTCTTGACCACTTCTGCTCCAAACTGTTTCCATGTCAACTATTTCTTCAGGAGTCCAGATCTTCTGAGCCAAACACCAGCTTCATCAATTATATATAGCTGAGCTAATGGTATTTTATACTCTTTAGGAGCAGCAGCCATCTGGAAATACTTGTTACATTGCCTCAACCAACCAACTGGATCCTCTCATGAAAATTTAGGGAAATCCATCTTGGGGCCCTCAGTCAGAGATCTCATGAATTGTGCTTGCATGTCCTGTTCATAAGTCATGTGATATCCTTGCCACAACTGCCTTTCTCTGTTCTGCTGAAAGTGCTGATTGAAAGCAGGTGTATGTTCAACATGTCTTGGTGTTACTGGAGTACCCACTGGGCTGTAAGTTTCCTGTCTCCCTTGATTTCCAAAACCAGGAGGACCATTTGCTCTGTTTGTTCGAATGGGAGGTAGGTTCTATAAGTGCACTTCTTCCAACTGTTTAGATTTTTCTTTCTCTGCCGCCAGTTGCTTTCTTAACTGTTCAATTCTGGTTTCTTGATCAGGCACTTGATCTGGGTTCAGGATTGGAGACTTGGGCACTATCTGAGACGTTGAAGGTCTATCCAGATGTGGAACTTGTTGAGTGGTTTTAACCAAGGTCTGCAAAACAGTGTTGATTGCTGACAGTTCCTTGCTCAGACCCAGCACCACTTGTTCCACTGAACCCACAGTCGATGAAATTTCTCCCTGTTTAGAGCCAATTGCCTGAACATCCTCTTGCAACTTGGACACCTGTGATTGCATTCTAGCGCTGTCCTTCTGGAGTACTCCAACATCCTCACGCAGTGCCAGTACTTCCTGAAGATCTGACTCATCCATCGGTTTGGCACGCCCCATCTCCTTGATCTGAAGTCAGGGTGAGGAATTTTACTACTGAATCTTCAGCAGCCCTTCCCTAGACCACAGATCCTTCCGCCGCCTACCTAGTTGCCGCCTAGGCACACGGATCGGAGCATAGAGCACGGGATTTTACCGATCGAGCAATGTGCTCAAACAACCGTCTGCTCGACCGATCTGCGCCCGATTTCTCACCGCCGCCAGAAACACCGCGCCAACCCCGCCGCCAACGCTGCCTACAACTCGCGCCAGGTGATCGCGCTAGAAGAAGGGTGGGACTCACTGATCTCAAAAAATTTGCCCCTCCGAAGCGCCGCTGTCGAGAATCAATGGCTCATGATACCAATTTGTCAGGCCCGAGTGGATTATAGGGTAGGATTTAGTAATTTTGGGAACGAGCTAGCAGAATTGTCTCGGATCTTATGTATATTGAGTGTATAAAAGGGAGGCAACTGTGTTAGGGTTCTAGCCCCGATCAAAGCATTCAGCAAATCATCATGCTCTCTCGCCAGCCACAACCCGGCTGTTATAGGTAGAGCAAGGACAACTCACTAACGGAAAAGGTAAGAAAGGTACAGTAACGGTCACGGCCATCCAACGGTGGTGATCGACTGGGATAGGAGGTCGCCATCATATCCATCCATCTACTGAATCGGATTTGCCGGAAACGCTACAGCGATAACTGAATCTTAAGCCACGCTTATTGAACTAGCATGACACATAATCCCCTCGGAAAGGAAAAGGGAAATTCCTGCAGTCATATGATGACCAACAACCTGTTTGGTCCCTAAAAAAACTTTTTGAGATATATTTTATTGAAACAGAAAGTACCTATATTAAATTAAAGGGCGTGGCTAGCAGGCGTCCGAGCGCCCGTTGGAGGGATCGAACGCTCTTTCAAATATGGAAAGAGCTGCTGGCACGCCCGACGCAGCTCACCAAAAAAGGAATCTTATCCCACGTGTATTTATTTGGAGGTCTAAAAAGTTTTAAAAGCTATAACTTATGATTTAAGCATTGAAATCTAATTTTGTTTTCACAGCTGGGTTTCTCGCGACGGGTTCTTCAAAACTAAATCTCATATAGATAGGTTTCGTCGAACTTTTTTTCGAGGCAACTTTAGGTACGATAGAGGCAACTTTAGTGCTATAGGAAAGCAACTTCATTTTTTTGCCTAGTAGGACTACCTATTAGGTTGGTTTGTGTAAAAATGAGAAAATCACACAAAAATATGAGGCACCTTTAGTGCTACATATAAGTAACTTCATTGCACTATGTGTATCAATGAATATTGCTAAAATTATCACAACTGGCCTACCATGGTTGCTCAGTTGCCTACCATGCATATTCAGTTGCCTATCAGTGATGCCCAGTTGCCTACAATACTATGAAATTGACCTACCATTGACATCCAGTTACCTGCTATTGATAATTATTACCTATCATTACTGCTTAGTTGTCTAACTTTGCAAATTAGTTGCCTACAGTTGTGAAGCTGCTTATCATTGTGTTTTTCCTAAGTTTTCTAAAACACTATGAAGTTACCTATCGGTGATGCTCGGATGACTGGCATTTTAAGATCGTTATGCAACCTGGATATCAAACAAAAAAGTTAGCAATTTTGGGGGTGTTTTTGTGCAACTCAAGTGCATTCAACAAGCAACTCATGTGTATTTTCCATCATTATATCTGGAGATTTCAATAATTTTCACAGGCAACTCATGCAAAAATTATGAACAACTTGTGTAGGCTTGTGGGCAACCGTCTGATCCGCCCCTATGAAACTTCTCATCACCCCCTATACAATTTATCATCTGTCACTACTTATGCAATCAGCCAACACCCACGACTTGGCTAGCCAACACCCACGCGCACTCCACCAGAAAAGGAAAGAATAAGGCTATCACACCATCCATCTCCACATAGTTTTGAAATTTGGATTCATGATTGACAACTTATATCCCACAAAAACTTTTCAATATTGTAGGAAACTTAGGTCCCTTGATGGACAACTTTCATACTATTTTAGGCAATTGGGGTGTGTAGACAACTTCGTAGCAATATAGGCAACTTGGTTTCTGAGGCAGGCAACTTAGAAGCCATGTTAGGCAATTTTCCACTCTGCGGTAAGCAACTTTCACAGTATCGTAGGCAACTAAACTATCGACAACTTAGTTTTTGATGTATGCAACTTAGCAACCATGGTAACCATCTATTAGACTATTGCACACAACTATTAGTAGGCTAGTAGGTGAATCGCTAATACACGCAATGCACTTCATCTAGCATCAAAGTTGCTCCAATTTAGCACTAAAGTTGTCTCATCTAGCATCAAAGTTGCTTGAAAAAAATATCAAACCATATTCATATGGGATCTAGTTTTAAAGAGTTCATCACGAGGAACCCAACGACGGAAACGGATCATAATTCCAACATGCGATTTGAAAGTTATAGCCTTTTGGAATTTTCTTGTAATGAAATTAATGCATCTTTTGTCATCGTTGGGTTCATATGGTTGGTCGGACGAGTTCGTGAAAGATCAACGTATTAGTGGATGAATCCTTCCATATATGGGCAACTTAGGATGATGCTAAGCTACTTGTTAGTCATGGCACGCAACTTAGGATATTGGTAGCCTACCTCAGAAACTAAGTTGCGTATAATACAATCAACTTGGAGGCGAAACTAGTTATGGTAGAATACTTGCTAGTTATGGTAGAAAACTTAGAGGTGAACCTAGTTAACCTGGTAGTATGGTAATCAACTTTGAAGGAATTTTCGATGATAGGCATTCATACTACATAGACTAACTAGAAGTTGCTTTCCTATAACATTAAAGTTGCTTTTGTAGTATTCAAAGTTGCCCCCCCCAAAAAAGTTAGTTAAAACATACTCATATGAGATCTAGTTTTGAAGGGCTCGTCACCAGGAACCTAGTGGTGAAAGCGGATCTTAATTTTGATACTCGGTTCAAAAGTTATAGCTTTTTAAAAATTTGAAACACGCATTAAATACATGCATGTGATATCTTACTGAGAAACTCACGGGATGGGATGGTACGCAGATACGTCGGGGACCATGTGCTTTCCATGCGTGTTAATCCTCTCCGTGGACCCCATGATTGGGTTGACTTAATTGCACTTTGTATTAGCCACATGTTGGGAAGGAAATTGACAGACATGAGCGTGCGCTCAAGACGACGATCCAGCGCAGCTGCGCGTTCAAGAATTCAGGTAAATTAAAATTAGAAAAAACAACTTGTTTGTAGAGCTCTTCACGGCAGCGAGAAGCATGAGTACCACTTAATTAGTGATTTCGTCATATCTCGCTCTTTGTGAGACGGTAGCTCACCTCGCCTCTGACGCGAGGGTTAGCGGGCCCGCCCACACGTGTTACTGTGTTTTTTTGCCGTGATCAGTTGTTTTTCATGATTTTTCATGCATGCTAAAAGGAAATTTCCATGATCGTGACAACATAATTGCCATACCGGACATCGGATTACCATGGCTAAAAATCTACTGTCATATTTTTAACATTTTACAAGAAAATTCCTGCCCCTAAAAAGAAAAGGTTCCATTGGTCTTAAAGACCACAATCATTCCTAGTCCGACAAGAACCGACGTCCGGATCACAGGTGGCGGACGAGATGAGGATGGTGGCTGGCGGCGCAAACCCTAGTGTCGTGGTCGCTGCGTCGTCTCCTGCGGGGTGCGGGGTGGGTGGGAATGAGTCGGGATGGGGGCAAGGTGCTTGGCTAGCTTATATGGGGGGGGGGTATTTCACTCGCAAAAATTGCAAAGTACTCCCTCTGTAAACTAATATAAAAGCGTTTAGATCACTAAAGTAGTAGTGATCTAAATGCTTTTATATTAGTTTACGAATGGAGTATCAGGGACTCAGGGGTAGGGAGGTCGCGCGATCATTCTAATGTGGTTGCAGCTTCTCGGGGCGAGCTTTTCCTCGCACGTACAAAAAAACGTCTGTTTGGTTGGGTTGCTGGCTTATAAGCATGGAAAGCCAGTGTATATCTGATACGTCTCCAATGTATCTATAATTTTTTATTGTTCCATGCTATTATAGTATCAATCTTGGATGTTTTATATGCATTTACAAGCAGTTATATATTATTTTTGGGACTAACCTATTAACTTAGTGCCCAGTGCCAGTTGCTGTTTTTTGTCTGTTTTTGGTTTTTCAGAATCTCAGTAGCAAAAGAAGTCTAGATGCCATGAAACAATTTAGAGATTTTTTATGGACAAAAGATATACTAGAAGCTTCGGGAGAGGACCGGAAGATGAAACATGGGCCCACAAGGCACCAGGGCATGCCCTGGTGGCTGGTGGGGCCCACGTGGCTCCGTTTGACCTAACTCCGCCTCTATAAATTCTCTAAAATCGGGAAACCAACAAGGAACCAACCAAAATACTTTTTCCACCGCCGCAAGTTCCAGAACAACGAGATCCCATCTGGAGGCCTTTTCTGGCACTCTGCCGGAGCGGGATTCGATCACAGAGGGGCTCTACATCAACCATGATCCCCTTCTGATGATGTGTGACTAGTTTACCACATACATATGGGTCCATAGTTAGTAGCTAGATGGCTCTCCCTCTCTTTTTGATCTTCAATACAATGTTCCCCTCGATGTTCTTGGAGTTCTATTTGATGTAATCACTTTTGCAGTGTGTTTGTTGTGATCCGATGAATTGTGAGTTTGTGATCAGATTATCCATGAGTATTATTTGAGTTTTATCTGAACTCTTTGATGCATGATTGTTATAGCTTTGTATTTCTCTCTGATCTATTGATTTAGTTTGGTCAACTAGATTGATTTTTCTTACAATGGGAGAGGTGCCTGTAATGGGTCCGATCTTGCGGTGCTCAGTCCCAGTGACAGAAGGGGACATGACACGTATTTATATCATTGCCATTAAGTAAAAAATGGGATTTATTCATGCGTGAGTTTACGTTGTCTACACCATGTCATCTTGCTTAAGGCGTTACTCCGTTCTTTATGAACCTAATACTCTAGATACATGCTGGATAGCGGTCGATGTGTGGACTAATAGTAGTAGATGCAGACAGGAGTCGGTCTACTTGTCTCAGATGTGATGCCTATATACATAATCATTGCATTGGATATCGTCATGATTATTTGCTTTTCTATCAATTTCCCAATAGTAATTTGTTTACCCACTGTATGCTATTTTCAAGAGAGAAGCCTCTACTGAATACTATGGCCTGGGTCTACTTCTATCATATTAAAAACCCTAAAAATACTTTGCCTAATTTTACTTTATTTATTTTATTTTATATTTTTGTTCGATCTATCTATCAATTACTACACAATTTAATCTTGCACGTAACCGCCGAGGGATTGACAACCCCTTGTTCACGCTGGGTTGCAGGGATTTGTTGTTTGTGTGCAGGTGCTGCTAACGAGGTGTTGCGTGATTCTCCTACTGGATTAATAACCCTGGTTCTTAACTGATGGAAATACTTATCTCTATTGTACTGCACCATCCCCTCCTCTTTGGGGAAATTCCAACGCGGTCCACAAGTAGCAATATCTTAACGTAATCCCTTGTCATATCCAGTTGTAGTGGTTTTAGGGGGGTGGAGGCAAATGAGTGGATGACATAGAAAAGGCTATGATGATCAAGAGACGTCCAAGGATTAGTGGAGCATTATTAGAAAAGATAAGCTTATTTGGCAAAAACCTCTAGGAAGGAGGGTCGGGCCTCGGTTCATCCCGCCGACGCTCTACATTGTACAACTGGTAACGTTAACATGGTGGACCTCCTCGATGCAGTCGTTTTTCAGAAACGCGGTACAAATACAACCACTTACATACACTCACCTTTATGAGAAACTCAGTCGACAGATCTTGAGATACATGAAATCACCACAGTTGTCTCGCTATTGACGGGAAAGTCATCTCCCACTGAATGAATATTTCAACTTTATGAGACACATGTGTCAAACGTAGGGCTTGATCCCTGGTTGGTTAGGGTACAACCATCCTCTTAGCCATCCAATCTTAGGTTGGTTCTCCTTCCTCAATCCATTCAATAACATCCAACGTGTCATCAATCTGTTTCAACGCGACAAGACCATGGATGTGTCACCACTCATGTTTCAACGTTGATACACTAGTTCATTTGCATTTATCCCATACCCAAGCAGCTCATGGCATCTCCAAGTGGTTCATGAAAACCCCTCCTCCGTGCATCCTCGGACATTTTCGAACATGTCCATGGACAACACCCATTTGTCCATCAAAACCCAAGTGCACAGCCGCATCCCCCATTTGTCCTCCTCCATTTTTCAAGACATTTTAGAGCCAATTTTACATGATCGCAAACTCGGTATAGTTAAAATTACTATGGACATTGTTCAAACTAAACATAGGACATAGTTCAAACATAATTAAACATAGACATATACTAAACCTTAACATAGCCTAACGTCTAGTGAACATGGGCCTGAAGTTGAGGTGAAGTTGGAACACTCTTGGGCGGCCACTACCACCGTCATCGTCCCGACGACATGTCCAACAGGTTGCAATGCGATGTTTTCATAGGGCTTCGGCCTTTGCAGTGCACTCTTCGACTCCCCGACACGCTTTGAGGCAACGATGCCCTTCTCCAGCATGGCGGCCTCTATGTGTGTTCATAGTCTGGAGCCGATGACATGGTCTCAGGCATCGTGGGGTGGCGACTACTTGGACCGGAACCTGTGAGCAGCCACGCTGCCCACAACTATGCACGCCTTTCGCCACGAGCCTCCTCCCTAGTGTGGCCATGGCAATGGTAGCCTCGTGGAGGGGCCCACATGTCTAGGATGACCTTAAGGGCATCTCAAACGCCGACCCTCAAACCACCCGCATCCGTCCAGACTCAGTTGTCCGAACCACGAAAATCATCCAATGCGGTCCTGTATCGGTCCGCGACACAGTCCGGAGCATGAGTTTCCCGCAAACCGGAACCAAACATGGGGGGTTGCGGGAGTCAAACACGAGAAACGTCACTCTCTGACCCCTTTGGCCCACCCAAAAGGAAGGCGGAGCCCGCACTTTTGTAGCAGCCCTCATTGTTTCGGCGCCAAAATCCCTCACACTCTTCTTCCATTCCCTGCCGCTCGCCACCCAATTCACGCCCTTTTCTCCCACCATCTCCTTCCTTTCACCACCGACACATGGAACCTTTTGAGAACCTGGCGGAGGTGCCATAGGAACCGAGCATCACACTCGCCCGGAAGATTAGCTCAGCTACGCGTCAAAGCGAAGGCCGCAAAGGAGGATAAGCTCAAGAAGCGGATGGCAGCCGATGGGCCTAGTGGCGGTGTTGGGCATGGTGGTCGTGGAGGATGTGGCAGGCGTGGCGGACACCGCCAGACGGGCATGCCAACAGTACAAATGGCGATGTGGCCGGAGCATTACAAGCCTCCGTACTACTACGCTGCCAAGCAACGCGGAACCCCTGCTGGTACAGTGCCTTACATCGTCGATGTTAATACGATGCCGCTCTTCTCCAAGTATTCTTCGTTGCACGTCCGGGCGCGAACGACGGGTGGGGGGCAAATGGGTGCTCGCACGCTGTTTGCTGCTATGCATAGAGCGGGGGAGCCGGCGTACGGCGACCCGGACATGGAGATGCTCGACATCATCCACGACGGAGGCGAAGGAGGAGGATGTGGCTATGGGGATGGGTAGGTGGAAGACTCGGATCCCACCCAGTCCGGCAACTACCAGTGGGAACAGTCCTACACCCAGACGGGCACGCAATAGTCCTACACTCAAACCGGCATGGGCACATAGAAACAATAGCATCGGGCCGCTGGACAGTAGCAGCAGGAAGGGGAGGAGGACGGCGAGGACGATGACCCAGATGATACAACCGACGATTCGAAGAAGAAGGGTAGAGGAGAAAGCTTCAACATGCGGGAGGACGGGTTGTTGTGTGATGCATGGTTGGCCACTAGCCTGGATCCCATCCATGACACGGAGCAAAAGGGCACACCATTTTGAAACAACATTCACATTTGGTTCCATGAACACAAGCATTTCACCCCCTACTCTGACGCGGCCATCTGCAGCCATGAATCGAAGTCCCTACACCATCGGTGGTACACCATGCAAGAGGTTGTGTGTAACGCCCTCGATGCGGCTATATCTCCCACATGTCGAAGCACGACTTAGAGGCATAACCGCATTGAAAGCAATGTCGCAAGTGAGGTAATCTTCACACAACCCATGTAATACAATAGGGGAAAAGAGATACATAGTTGGCTTACAATCGCCACTTCACACAATTACATGAATAAAGCATTACATCATCCAGATACAATCAAGGTCCGACTACGGAACCAAAATAAAAGAAGAACCCCAAATGCGACACGGTCCCCGATCGACCCCAACTGGGCTCCACTACTGATCAACTAGAACGAAACAACACAACGGACAAAGTCTTCATCGAGCTCCTCCTGAGCTTGGTTGCGTCATCTGCACGGACTCATCGGCACCTGCAAGCTGGTTTTGGAAGTATCTGTGAGTCACGGGGACTCAGCAATCTCGCACCCTCGCGATCAAGACTATTTAAGCTTATGGGTAGGGTAAAGGTATGAGGTGGAGCTGCAGCAAGCGACTAGCATATATGGTGGCTAAACATACGCAAAAGAGAGCGAGAAGAGAAGGCAAAGCACGGTCGATAGAAGTATGATCAAGAAGTGATCCTAGAACAACCTACGTCAAGCATAACTCCAACACCGTGTTCACTTCCCGGACTCCGCCGGAAAGAGACCATCACGGTTAGACACGCGGTTGATGTATTTTAATTAAGTTAAGGTTCAAGTTATCTACAACCGGACATTAACAAATTCCCATCTGCCCATAACCGCGGGCACGGCTTTTGAAAGTTCAAAACCCTGCAGGGGTGTCCCAACTTAGCCCATCACAAGCTCTCACGGTCAACGAAGGATATCCCTTCTAGCGGGAAGGCCCGATCAGACTCGGAATCCCGGTTACAAGACATCCTCGACAATGGTAAAACAAGTCCAGCAAAGCCACCCGATGTGCCGACATCCTGATGGGAGCTGCACATATCTCGTTCTCAGGGCAACACCGGATAGGTCAAGCTACGAGTAAAACCAGCCCTCAAGTTTCCTCGAGGTGGCCCCGCAGGCTGCCCATTTCGGACCAACACTTAGACAAGCACTGGCCCCGGGGGGGGGTTAAAATAAAGATGACCCTTGGGCTGGTCTAACCCAAGGGAAAAAGAGGCTAGGTGGCAAATGGTAAAACCAAGGTTGGGCCTTGCTGGAGGAGTTTTATTCAAAGCGAACTGTCAAGGGGTTCCCATTATAACCCAACCGCGTAAGGAACGCAAAATCCGGGAACATAACACCGATATGATGGAAACTAGGGCGGCAAGAGTGGAACAAAACACCAGGCATAAGGCCGAGCCTTCCACCCTTTACCAAGTATATAGATGCATTAATTAAATAAGATATATTGTGATATCCCAACAAGTAAACATGTCCCAACAAGGAACAACATCTCCATGTTCCAACAAGGAACAAGCTTCAATCTTCACCTGCAACTAACAACGCTATAAGAGGGGCTGAGCAAAGCGGTAACATAGCCAAACAACGGTTTGCTAGGATAAGGTGGGTTAGAGGCTTGGTTCAACAATATAGGAGGCATGATAAGCAAGTGGTAGGTATCGCAGCATAGGCATAACAAAAGAGCGAGCAACTAGCAAGCAAAGATAGAAGTGATTTCGAGGGTATGGTCATCTTGCCTGAAATCCCGCAAGGAAGAAGAATGAGTCCATGAAGAAGACAAACGGGCGTAGACGAACGGGTCCTCACAAACGCGACGTAATCGGAACCAACCCGAAGAAGCAACACCGGAAAGGAGCAAACAACATAGTAAACAACCAACACATCAACATGGCACGATGTGCAAACAAGTATGATGCATGTCCGGTTTAATGAAGCATGGCATGGCAAAGTGCACAAACAATCCTACAAATTAAGTGGAGCTCATTATGCCACTTCGTTGCATATTGACGAAACACCACATTTGGTTATTTAGTTCAATCTTGTTTATGTACTCAACAAAATTAAATGTTGTTGAACATGGCAAGAGAGTGAAGCAAAAGAAAACTACCTATCTAGGCAAGTTTAAATGAGGCCGGAAACAACAAACAACAAGTCCGGAAACTCCTCACATGCATATATTAGGTTTGTTACTGTTCTGTCCTAAACAGAATTTTAGAGTTGTTAAACATGCTAGGTGAGTGCATCATGTTAGACTAGGCATTTTTCTACCCCATTTACATATAAGGTTTATTAAAATCCGAGTAACGGTTAAAAAGTTATGAAATAAAGCATTTTAACAAGTTATTTAAGCAAATTTAAACAAACAGCATTTTAAACTTTTTTAAACATAGATGAAAGTTGGATATAATGAAACTAGATGAAAAACTAAGCATTTTCCATATATAATTTATTTAGATCCGATGCACGATTAATTAGTTATTATATGCATGTTGACTAGGGACTTTTCTGCAAAACAGGCAGTCTCTGGTTAAAAGGCAAAATTCACATCGCATGGAAAAAAATACATGGGCCAAATCTGGAGCAGATTGGGCCAACAGAAAAAAAACTAAGGAGCCGCTGGGGCCTCACCATGGGCCAAGGCCCAGTTGATGCAGAGGCCGGTTGGCTGCTAGGCGCGCAGCTGGGCCTGCTAGCCCTGCGCTCGGTCAACGCACGAGCGAGACAAGGAGGCGAGCTGCTCCTGTTCTCGTTTCTGAAGAAAACAGAAACAACAGCAGAACAAGGCAATGGAGAAGACAACGACAAGGGTCTTGGCGACGGGATCGATGGGAACCGGCCGGAACGGGCGGGTCGAGTCGTCCGGCGTCGGTTCCGGGCAACGGTGGCGGACGGAGCTCGGGTGCGGGACTCCAGATCCATGGCGCTGCAAGGTGCAGAGAGAAGAGAGGTTAGAGACAGTGGGGAACCATGGAGAGGGGTCGCTGGATTGGAGGGGCGAGGGGCCGCGACTTGCGAGACTCGACTCCGGCGAGTGGCGCGGCCTGTCGGGGTCCTGGACGGCGGCTCGCGGGAGGCCACGGACGGGACGGCTCTAGCAGGAGCTTGGCCGCGGCGAGACTTGCAGCAGCAGGACGGAACGGAGGAGGAACCTGGCGCGGTTGGAGACATACATGGCGAGGCAGGGCGCGCGACGAAGCTGGGGCATGGCGCTCGGTGCTCAGGGAGGCAGCGGCCAGCTGGATCGAGGAAGAGCCTGGCTAGCGCTCGGGATGAACAGGGATTGAGCCCCTGGCTCTCTTCTACGGGTATTGTTGCCGCTGGTTGGTGGATCGAGGTGATCCAGAGGAGAGCGCTGGTTGGGCGGCGTTGAAAACGAGGAGGAGCGACATGGCCGTGGTTGGTAGTTTGGATCGGGAGGGGATCCCAAGGAGGAGATAGTGGCTGGCGGCGGCGGAGGATGGGACAAGACCCCTAGTTTTTAGGGTTTGGTCTAGATTTAGACTAGGAGTACTTTATATATGGAAAGAGGGGGAAGTTTAGGGTAGATTCGGACCTTTCGATCTAAATTGGGCGGTTGAGAAAAAAATAGACTAGGTGAGAGCAAAACTAAACCGAAGATGATTGGATATCTTAGGTCTAGCGCGATTTGGTCCCTCCGATCAGAATCGGATGGGCCGAGATAACTAGGTTGGGAAGTCCAATTAATAAAACATAGACGTTTTGTAGACGTTTGGGGATGATCCGGACACAACGGTGACGACTCCCCGGGTCGGGTCCGGGGAAGTTTCGGACGCGCACATGAGGAGGGCCGCGGGCTGACGAGAGAGGTTAGGTTGGGCCTGGCGGTAAGTAGGGGGTTGTGTAGACGGTCTTGAGCTGAGAAAAGAGAAGAGAAAGAGAGAGAGACCCGGCGACTGTTTTCGGAGACCGAAAACGTCCGACGTTAGACCGGCTATAATGTTGCTATAGTTTAACGGTTGGGCTATCAAACGAACTCCGAATGCGATGAAACTTGGCAGGCGACCTACTAACAACATAACAACACCGCACGCCAACTTTCAACCCATTCCGAGAACATTTTCCGGCCACTTATAAAATAATATTTCGGACATGCCGCGGGCGCGTGCGAGTGTGGTTGGGCTCAGAACGAACAACAGACGGAACTGGGGAAACCCGGACGGATGCAAGTTTTGAAAACATGATGATGCAATGCACATGATGACATGACAAGATGCAACACGCAAGCGAATGACAACGCAACAACAACGAATAACTGGAGGACACCTGGCACATCGGTCTCGGGGCGTCACATTGTGTCCAAGTATTGCGGGCACTTGAAGCATCTCATCGCACGGGGGCCTGATGGTGCACAAATCACCGAGCAAGTAAGTTGATCACTAGCCGGATATGCTTAGTTTTGTTGCTCACTAGCCGAATATGCATACTTTTGTTGATCACTAGCCGGGTATGCATAGTTTTGTCGATCACTAGCCGGATATGCATAGTTTTGTTGATCATTAGCTAGATATGCATAGTTTCGTCGATCACTAGCCGAATATGCTTAGATTTGTTGCTCACTAGCCAAATATGCTTCGATTTGTTGCTTACTAGTCGTATATGCTTAGATTTGTTGCTCACTAGCCAGATATGCTTCGATTTGTTGCTTACTAGCCAGATATGCATTATTGACAATGTTTCACTTTGTAGCATTCTCGTGCTTGTTTGGTGTACAAGAAGTTGGAGAAGAAAACTTCACTGTCATGCATTGTTGGTTGAAGTTGATTGGGCAACCGAAGTGGAACCTTTTCATTGCCAAGACCGCCGCCTAAGACACTAAGGAAGAAATCGGTGACCCTACCGACCAAACCTAAGAACCGCCGAAGAAGGTTAGAAGATTTTTACGTGGGAAGAAGTGGGAGGAGGAGAGGGCGAAGCGAGAAGGTGCGTCAGCCAAGCTGATAGAGAGGTTCGAGGACATCTTGGCGAAGAAGGAGGAGGCATGAGTGAAGTGCTTGGACATCAAGGAGGATAAAAAGGCGGAGAGGTTCAAATTCTTGATGGAGGCAACGGACAAGAAGCTCAAGCACGAAGAGAGGAGGACCATGATCGAATAAACGCGGGCCGAGCTGGAGAAAAAGAAGTTGAAGATCGCCGCCAATGAGGAGGACACCAAGATGATGTACTTGAATGTGGCCTCTTTGGATGGCGACTCAAGAATGATTGTGCAATCCATCCGCTAGCAGATGTTGAAGTGGCAGAAAGATAGTTGATAGCGGCGAACAACGAGGAAGCGGTGGAGGCTGCCTACGCGGCGGCGATGGCACCTTGATCAAGGAGCATATGGCTGGGATTGACAGTTCGGTAGGGCAGAAAATTGTAAGGACGGTCGGACTGATGCTCTTTTGGATTCGTGCATGTAAAAATTAAGCATGCTTGCCTCTTTTTGATTGTGATCGGGCATGCGCCCCGCCGCTGATGTGAACCGGCGCGTTGTATGGATCGGACTAAATTTAAATTTTAAATTACCGGCGGACATATACATGATAGCATTGGATGGCGGCCTCCCGCATCCGTGTCCGCGGACTCGTCCCTGTCCGCGAATGGATGCGGAAGGGAATTTCAAGAATTACGGATCACCGTTGGAGATGCCCTAAGGATAATTCAACAATCCCAACTCTCTCCCAGATTGGAGGAGGCCAGAAATATGAGCAAAGTTTAGAGCATCTACAATCGGACTCATCAAATTGACCGAGCGAACACGGGACCACTGACCGGACGAAAGAGAGAAGCAAAAAGTTGAACCAACAGGACCCCTTAAAGCCTCCTTAAATGCCCGGGTTGTCCGGCAGCCATCATATTCACCTCATATATGGGATGAGTATGAGGAGTGACCGGATGTGTCCAATCAATGGTCATTCATCCGCCACATAGGATTTGGCCCTCCATAAAGCATCTTTTTTCTTTCTTTATTATTTCTTTTTCTCTCTCTCCTTCTCCACCAAACACATGCATGTGGCGGGCATATATAAAGAAAAAGTGAGAGACATGACTACGTGAATGAAAAAAATAAGGAATCAAAGTGGACACGTCAGGACGTGTCCGCGGATATTTAAGGGCCAAATGTGTTTAGTCCGGCTGTAGATGTCCTTAAGGAAGCGCTGGGTGACCTTTTTCTATATATCCCGACAATGTCCGGACTGTTTCCCCGGATAACTTTTTTTTTGAAAGGAGGCAAAAGACTTGCCTCATTCATTAATTAAGAGGGAAAAGAGAGTTTGAATTTTGTGTTACAACACACATCGTGCTACAACACCACTACAAAAGGCCTACTCTCGTGGCATGATGGATCTCAATTTCTTTGCACCCGCGGTGACCCAAGTATGAGCCTCAATCTTGATGTTAGCTAGTAGAATCGTCGGCGGGGCACTCTTGAGTTGGAAGATGCGGGCATTCCTTTCATTCCAGATTGTCCAAGGGGTGAGAATGGAGAGGGTGGCCATGGCCTTCCTATTTGGTATGGTAGGCCTTCCTATTTGGTATGGTAGAGTCGGAGAGCCCGATCCACCACTCTTCGGTTGACCGTGCCAGGTGCCAAGCGGAAGTGTTGATGCTTCGAGCTGGAGCCAATCTTTTATCATTTCCCAAAGTCTAGTAGTGTACCGGCATCTGAAGAGTAGGTGGTCGATGGATTCTTGCACATGCTTGCAAAGAGGACAAAGCCCGCAATTGGGCCACCCCCGATTGGTTAAACGGTCAGAGTCCAAACCCTATTTTGCATGGCCAACCACGCGAAAAATTTGACCTTGGGCGGGGCCCAGGCCTTCCACACTGCAAGCTCCATGGGGGAGCGGATGATGCCGAAAAATTGGGCCAAGTAGGCGGATTTGGCAGTGTATATCCCGCTCTCTGTGTGTTTCCACACGATGTCGTCTTTGGCGTGCGCCTCAAGATGGAAATCATGGATGGTGGACCAAAGCTCAATAAATTATCGAAGATCTTCGAAAGTGAAGTTGGAAGTGACCTTGATCTTGCGAACCCAAGCATCATCCTGGAGGGCTTCCCGAAGTTTCCAAGTCTTCCGAGAGGAAGCGTCGTAGATAAGTGGTGCGATGTCTCTTGGCTTTTAGTCCCGCACCCAAGGGGAGTCCCAGAAGGGCGTGCGCGCACCGTTGCCAACAGATATGGTTGTTGAAGCATAGAAGAGATTTTTGTCCATCTCGTCGCACTGGTTGCCCGTCCCAACCCGTAGCTTGGTGGGCTCCTTCCATTCGAACCAAAGCCAACGCAAACGAAGAGCCCTTGCAAATTTCTCCGTGTTTAGCACCCCAAGACCTCCATATTCGACTAGCCGACATACGGATTCTCAATTAACTTTGCACTTCGCGCCGGTAGTCTTATCTGTTCCCGCCCAAAGGAAAGCTCTCTCAAGCTTGTTGATATTGTGGAGGATGCTCGGTGGAACGACCAGTGGGGTGATGAAGTAGATGGCTTGTGAGGATAGCATAGACTTGACAAGGGCAGCCCGACCAATGGTAGTGATATTTTGCCCGTCCCATGGAACAAGTTTGGAAGCGTCCTTGTCCACGAGGAATTGGAAATCCCGAACTTTTGGTTGCCAAACCGAGAGAGGTAGCCCTGGATATTTTATCGGGAAGGAAGCACGGGCAGCGAGGAAATTCTAGAGGATGTTGTTGAGTTGTAGGTGTCTGCACCGAATCGGGACCACAGAGCTCTTCTGGAAGTTAGTACATAGTCCTGTGACATCACCAAACGCACCGAGCAACATAGAGAGGTTGTCAATATCCTTCTTGATGGGTGCAACGAAGACGGTTGCGTCATCGGCGTAGAGGGATGTTCTCATGATGGGCCCACGGCCACGGATTTTGTGAAGCAGCCCCTTTCTAGTTGCCAACTCGAGGATCTTTTGAAGGGGGTCAATGGCAATGAAAAATAGCAGGGGTGAGAGAGGATCCCCCTGCCGGAAGCCGCTTCCGTTGGTAATGGGGTTGCCGGGGATGCCGTTGAGGAGAACCCGCGAGGAGGAGGTGCATAGGAGGGCAGTGATCCAATTCCAAAAGGTGCTCGGGAACCCCCTCTGCTGGAGGATGTCAATGATATACTCCCATCTCACAGAGTCGAAAGCCTTTCTTATAACAAGCTTGAAGAGGAGGGACGGAGTTTTGCTCTTGTGGAGGCGACGCGCGAGATTGTTCATTGTCATGGATACTCCTAGTCTTGATGAAAGCACTTTACGCGTTGGAGACAAGCTTGTTCATGTGAGGCGCTAGCCGAATTGCTAAAATTTTGGCAACAATCTTCGCAATGGAGTGGATGAGGCTAATAGGTCGAAAGTCGGTGATCCCCTCAGCACCCTCGTTCTTAGGAATTAGTACAATGTTTGCAGAGTTGAGCCAGTGGAGGTTTGTTGTGTGTAGGTTGCCAAAAAGAGAGACTACCCTCATGATGTCTTCCTTGATAATGTTCCAACAACTCTTGAAGAACAATCCGGTGAAACCGTCTGGGCCGGGTGCTTTATCGCTTGGCATTTGCTTAATGGCCTCGTGCACCTCCTCCGTGGTGATGGGGTCCGCGAGGGAGTCCAAGTTGTGTACCTCTAAGCCAAGCTCTTCCCAATTGAAGTCGCGCACCCGCGGGCGCCCCTTTCCGATGGCCTCGGTGAGGTGGTCATGGACAACCTTCTCTTTGGCATCATGGTCGGTGATCCATCCTTGATTATGCTTAAGCCTGTGGATGAAATTTTTGCGGCATCTCCCATTGATCCTCTGGTGAAAAAAATTGGTGTTTGCATCACCCTCCTTGATGTTGGCCAGTCTCGCGCACTGCTTCTTACGAGCCCTCTCCATGACCGCTAAGCTGATGACTCGTCTTTTGAGCCGCTTGCGGTGGTCCCCTTCCTCCACACAAAGTTGCCGGTTTTCCTGGGCCATGTCAAGGTGCAAAATCACCAAGAGGGCGGGGTGGAGATGGACCTTCGCTTTGGAGAACAACCCCCTACTCCACTCGGAAAGGCGGGCACCAGTCTTCTTGAGCTTGTAGTGTAGGATTTGATACGGCTCGGTATGGTCTGTGTGCTCATTCCATGCCTTGAGGACGACCTCCTTGAACCCTGGAAGAGAAATCCAAAAATTCTCGAACTTGAAGCTTCTCGGTCTCTGGGGTCCCCTAACCTCGGTGAGGAGGAGGGGGCAGTGATCAGAGAGCGATAACTGGAGACAGTAGGGGGATGCATTTAGAGATATTGTAGCCACTCCGCATCCAGCATTGCGGTAGACGACCATGACAAACACCTAGTTGTTTCCTACCCCCACAGGAAATTCACGTGGAATGGTTCAACCTCCTTTCACAGGAAATTCACGTGAAATGGTTCAACCTCCTTTCACAGGAAATTCACGTGAAATGGTTCAACCTCCTTTCACAGGAAATTCACGTGAAATAATTCAATCTCGCAAAAAAAGTGTTTTGTTCTTCACGGGTTTAACGAGGCATACATGATAGTGTTAAGGCATCTCAAGGTTTCATCTCCAATTCATGGCAAATTCGAACTATAGGAGAATATTCGGAGAGAGGAGGAAGGAGACCCCGCTTACAAGCTATCACACACACGCTACCTAGCCATTTGCCAGCCGCCACTCGAATCTTATCGTTATAGATATAAGTACAACTCTTTAACGGGCCCATTCTGGGCCGGCAAGCCGAGCCGGTGGGCGAGGCTGTCTTCTAGGCCGGCCTGAGGGTTGAGTTGGGTCTTGGCGCTCGCCCAGTTCACTGACAATCCCTCCTCCCTCAGAAACGGCTTGTCCCCAAGCCGGTGCTCGCGGAAACCTCTGTTTCAGTGCAATCTTGTCCTCCCAGGTAGCCAGATCGATCGGAGTAGAGTTCCACTTGACCAGGACTTGGATCACTGAATCACTGCCACGACGTACCACTCTTTGCTGCAGGACTTGTTCAGGAAACTGGAACTGGTCGTCAGGGGAAGGAAGAAGCGACAGAACTTGTTGATAAGGATCAAGCACCTTCTTGAGAAGTGAGACATGGAATACTGGATGAACCTTGCTGTTTGTTGGTAATGCAAGCTTGTATGCTACCTGACCGATCCGATCCAGTATTTCAAATGGCCCATAGAACTTAAACGCCAGTTTGTGATTCGCCCGAGGCGCCACTGACGACTGAAGATAAGGTTGAAGTTTTAGAAACACTTTATCTCCCACTGTGAACTCACGATCCGATCGGTGCTTGTCAGCCTGATGTTTCATGCGTTGTTGGGCTCGTAATAGATGCTGCTTAACCGAATCCATGACCACAGAGCGATCAGAAAGCCACTGTTGCAAGTCATTTGACTGAATTGTGTCATCAGGAACAAGACCAAAGTGACGTGGACTGTGGCCGTAGATTATTTCAAACGGGGTCTTCCCAGTGGCAGAATGCCAGTTAGTGTTGTACCAATACTCACACAATGGAATCCACTTTGCCCAACGAGATGGATGTCCACTGACGAAACAGCGGAGGAAACATTCCACTTGCTGATTGACGCGCTCGGTTTGGCCATTCGACTGAGGATGACGAGCTGAACTCATACGCAGCAGTATACCACACTTTTGAAAGAGTTCACTCCAAAATTTGCTGGTGAAGATCCGATCACGGTCAGAGACAATGGACAGAGGCATACCATGGAGTTTGTAGACACAGTTCAGAAACGCCTCAGCTACTGTTTCAGCAGAAAATGGATGGTGCAGAGGGATAAAGTGCCCATACTTAGAGAGCTTGTCAATGATGACCAGCAGGCAATTGTAGCGACCTGATGTAGGTAAACCTTCCACGAAGTCCATGGTTACCATTTCCCAAGGCAAGGAAGGGATAGGCAAGGGTTGTAGTAATCCAGGGTAAGGAATCCTCTCTGGTTTAGCTTGTTGACAGGTGATACAATGTTGTACATATTTCTTGATACCACCTCTCATTCCTTTCCATCTAAACAATTGCTTGATGCGTTTGTAAGTGACAGGGAACCCAGAGTGTCCCCCCAAAGGACTGTCATGGAAGGCAGCACAAATTTTGCTGTGAAGCAGAGGATCATTGCCAACCCAGACACACTTGCCTTGTTTCAGAATACCAGCCTTGAGTGAGAATTTGGCATTAGCTGTAGGGGACACTGCCAGTTGTTGGACCAAATCAGATGCAACTGGATCATTGGTATAACTTTGCATGATTTCTTCTAGCCAGGCAGGTTGTGCTGAGGAGATGTGATGTAGTTCAGGTAGTACATCACCTGCAGTAGAAGGCCTCCTTGATAGGGAATCAGCAGCACTGTTTTCAACCCCCTTTTGTATTCAATGGAATATTGTAACCCCAACAGTTTAGTCAGTGCTTTTTGTTGCCACCTTGTATGTAGTCTCTGCTCAGATAAGCAAGCTAGACTGCGTTGGTCAGTTCTGATAACAAATTCTGATAACTGTAAGTATTGTCTCCATTGCTCTACTGCTAACAGAATTGCCAAATATTCTTTTTCATAAACTGACAGTGTTTGATTTCTGGGCCCTAGTGCTTTACTGACATAAGCAATGGGGTGTCCTTGCTGCATCAGTACTGCTCCAACTCCAACATCACAAGCATCTGTTTCCACCACAAACTTTTGAGTGAAATCTGGTAAGGCTAGCACAGGGGCTGAAACTAGGGCTTGCTTTAAATTCAGAAAGGCCTGTTGTTCATTCTGAATCCAAAGGAATGGAACTCCCTTCTTCAACAGATTTGTTAATGGCTTGCTGATCATACCATAGTGGGCAATGAATTTCCTGTAATAACCAGCAAGACCCAGAAATCCTCTTATCTCCTTAACAGTTTGAGGTACTGGCCAGTCCTGGATAACTGAAATTTTAGAAGGATCTGTAGCAACTCCCTTGTCACTGATAATATGTCCCAGATAAGCAATCTGATTCTGAGCGAAGGCACATTTAGATAGCTTGACGTGCCACTAGTGTTGGAGCAATAACTTCAGAACTTCAGCTAAGTGTTGCAGGTGTAACTCATAAGAGATACTGAATATTAAAATATCATCAAAGAAAACCAAAACATTCTTTCTGATGTGAGGAGACAAGGTGTCATTCATGCCAAAGTTGAATGTGTTAGGTCCTCCAGTAAGACCAAATGAAAGGACCAGGAACTCAAAATGACCAAAGTGTGTTTGGAAAGCAGTCTTGTGTTCCTCTCCAGGCGCTAGTCTGATCTGGTGGTAACCAGACCGAAGGTCCAATTTTGAGAACCACTTAGCTCCTGCTAATTCATCAAGCAGTTCATCGATAATTGGAATTGGATATTTGCTCTTCACTGTGATAGCATTCAGTTTCCTGTAATCAAAGACTGGTCTCCATGTTTTATCCTTTTTCTGAACCATAATCATGGGAGATGAGAAAGCATTGTTGCTGGGTCTGATAATGCCAGATGCTAGCATATCCTTGACTTGTTTCTCCATCTCATCCTTCAGGGCAGGTGCAATTCTGTAAGGCCTGCTGTAAACTGGTTGTGCACCAGGTATCAATGGGATAGTGTGGTCATATTTCCTCCTTGGAGGTAGACCAGTGGGGGCCTCAAACACAGGAGCAAATCTTTGCAATATTTCCTGAACTTCAGAAGGGACATCAGTTAAAGAAGGATTTTCAGTTGCCAGCAAAGCAGACAATTCCACCATAGCAAAAATTTGGGGAGCTGCATCCTGACCAATCAATGTAATCAGTTTGTCCTCCAGGTGAAATGCTAGCCAATGAGCTGCCCAGTCCACTTGCATGGGGCTGTGTGCAGCCAACCGGTCCAAACCCAAAATTCCATCATAAGATCCCAGTGGAAATACCTTGAAAGTGCTGGTAAATTCATGTCCAGCACAAGACCAAAGTCCCTTCAGCAGTTGCTTGTTGCAGGGAATCACACTGCCATTGGCTACTTTGACCATGGTCACAGGCATCTCAGTGATCCCCTTAAGAGTGACTGCAGTAGCAGTATCTAGGAAGGTATGGGTACTGCCTGAGTCTACTAAGAAAACCAGGGATCGCCCTTGCAGTTGAATTTTTAATTTCATGGTAGTTGTAGCTGGGGCTGTAACATCTCCCATTGCTGCAGCTGATATACTGATCGCATTGGCTTCAATTGAAACAGAATCCTATGAATCACTTTGTTCTGACGGCATGCTCTGAACATAGTCCAGCATTTCTTGTACCACGTGCAGTTGTACCTCTTGTTTGCAACGATGGTCTCGAGCCCAGCGCTCCCCACATATGAAGCACAATCCCTTGGATTTCCTATAAGCACGGAGGGCAGACCAGCGGTCTTCAGTAGCAGTTGAACGCGGAGTGTCAGTAGAACATTTGTTCTCCACTGGTTTACTGACAGAAGTTCTACTAGAAGAAGATATGTTGCGTTTACTTGAAACTGCTCCAACTGAACCTTCACTCAACTCCTCAGATAGCAGTGCTAAAGCATAAGCCGAGTCCAAATCAGCTGGCTGCTGTATCCCCACAATAAGTCTGACTGATGGTGTTAATCCTTCCATGAACCTTGTCACATAATGCACCGGGTTAGGATCTATTTCGTACGCAGCCAGTTGATCGTACAATTCTGAAAAACGCTCAACATATTCTTCCATAGTGCTGGTCTGACGCACATGGAACAACTGCCGCAGAATATTCTGATGTTTGTTGCGACCAAAACGGGATTGCAGTAATTCACAGAATTCAGTCCAGGAAACATTAGGGGCGCGCCGTTGCACTGATTCAAGCCAACGCGCCGCAGTACCCTCAAACAAAGCCGACGCAAAAGGAATCCACTGGTTCAACGGTGTATTCCAAAACCTGAAGTAATCTTCGCATCGAGACTGCCACAACTTTGGATTAGACCCATCAAATCGAGGCAATTCAATTCGTGGACCAAAACTCATACCATCTGGCTGGTACGGTCTGAATCCTTCACCAATTCCAATAATCTGACGCGGATGAGACGGATCTATAGACATACCTCGAACAGGTGGGGGCACATATTTTGGACCTGAATTCCTCTGTTCAGCTTCAGAGCGACACCCATCAGAACCACTGGAGCCGCTGCTCGGGGGCCGAGTGCGCGTCGGCACCGCCGTGGCGCGCGGAGAGTGCGGTGCGGGAGGAAACGACGCGGCGCCTCTATCTGTCCCGATCTCGCCGCGAAGCTCGTCCAGATCGACGCCTATGGCGAGCTTGACGTCGTCGATGCGGCCGGAGAGTTGGTCCAGCTTGGAGTCCAGCTTGGCGAAGGCCGCCGTCATCTCCTTGCTGCGCTCCGCCGTGGACTTGGACAGGGCGGCGTCGAAGTCAGCGCGGAGAAGCTCGTAGATGGCCTTCGTCTCGGGGGAAATTTTCTCCATGGCTTCTGCTCGATGGCCTTCGTCTCGGGGGAAATTTTCTCCATGGCTTCTGCTCGCTGCCAGTTAGCGAGTCGCGTGCGGTGGTGATGGCCGGGAAGCTCCAGAGCGGCAGGGTGGGGTGGGGGAGAGGCGGCTCTGATACCAGATTGTTAAGGCATCTCAAGGTTTCATCTCCAATTCATGGCGAATTCGAACTACAAGAGAATATTCGGAGAAAGGAGGAAGGAGACCCCACTTACAAGCTATCACGCACACGCTACCTAGCCATTTGCCAGCCGCCGCTCGAATATTATCGTTACAGATATAAGTACAACTCTTTAACGGGCCCATTCTGGGCCGGCAAGCCGAGCCGGTGGGCGAGGCTGTCTTCTAGGCCGGCCTGAGGGTTGAGTTGGGTCTTGGCGCTCGCCCGGTTCGCTGATAGATAGATTCCAGATGAGGTAAGTAAAGAGTACTAGGCCTACATCAGCACCCAGCTTCAGAAACCCGATCTGTGAACCTCCACGGTTGAGTCAAGAAAAGCTGGTAACAATTCAATTTCAGAGGCCAGCCGAGCAAATGTAACAGGGGGCAACAGATTTCACAAATGCATTTTCGTGGTGATGGCCGTCACCAGAGTAATAAATGTTCAGGAAATCAGTATCAACGAATCTTTAGCTACACTTCGCAAGTTGCGAATGTCTGCTTTTGCAGACTTTGACAGCAGATCATCAGTTCCCGCCAGCTAACGTCCTTCTTTCAGCATCATGTTCTTCTCTAGTATGAACTTTCCTTCTTTGTACTTCTGGTCTTCGTTGTAGGCTTTCGCCTGCATATAGTCCAATGAGTAGGGAAGTCATCATAACAATCAAAGGTTCGGAAAACAACCCAACGTCAACAAAGAAAGCTTGCATGGCCTTTTTGAACCCTCAAGGGCTCATTCCGTTTGGAGGAAACCGAAACGTCAGAACTTTGGAGGAAACCGAAACGTCAGAACTGTAGAAGTACATACTCTAGCCAATGCAACCAAAAGACCATCAGATGAAAAAAAACTAGGCAATAATACATTTATACATCAACACTCCCCCTCGCGTGTGGCTCCCTCAGGCCTAAACATGAACCAAAGGTGGGCTGCAATTTTATTGCGCCAGCCGGGTCTTGAATTCGAGACCTCTTGGCTCCGATACCATGTAGAAGTGCATGCTCTAGCCAATGCAACCAAAAGACTGATCTGATGGAAAAGACTAGGCAATACATTTATACGTCAACAAGAACTAGGAGAGTACGGGAATTTGATAAGGATGACAAATGTCATCCTAAGAGCATCTCCACTAGCTGCCCTATTTTAGGGCATAATAGTTTTTTAGGGCATTTGGGGCAAACAATGCAGCTCCAACACAACAGCTGCCCTTGTTGTAAATTTTGCAAGAAAGTTTTTAGAGCAGCCCAATAAGGCAGCGCCAGCTGCAAATATACAGCAGTCGCGCGGCTGCGCAACCAAAATCAGAGCCGCACGCAGTCCAACTGCCACCTCAGGAACCTTCCCCGCAGCCCTTTTCCCTCCACGCCACCGCCGCCCCACTGAATCCAGCCATCACGCACCACCCCGCAGCTTGAAACCATCGTACCCCTGTTCCAATCGGCCACACCGCCACTGCCCTGCCACAGCAGTACCCCATTTCCAATCCTAAAACCGTCGTTGCACCATACCGCCCTGTGGACCGAATCCAGCCATTACCACCGCGCGCCACGCCGCACTGCCGGATCCGCTCCCCCCCCCCTCTCCAATCGGCCGCCACTGCCGAGGCTGCCGCCGAAACGCGCGCCAAAGAGCACACGTTCGGCTGCGGCAGTCCGGCCACTACGGCGCCGAGCTGCAGTGCGACGGCCAGCGCCATTGGCTCGGCAAGTTCGAGTGGCGGAGCTAGCCACGAGCGCGTTCAACATCGCCTGTTGGAGGCTTGACCGGCCACGTCGCAAGCTTAACTTTCCGGTAATTGAATCTCGGGAGGGGGCGAAGTTCATCACTCCGACGGTGAATATTGTATCCCGCAAGGAGAAGAGGGTCACCCGCATTGTCCTGGAGCAGCGGGACACCCGGGAGGGCGATGAGGCGGCGATGGCGAGGTTCGCCGTGGAAAATCCACATCTTGTACAGGCGGAGGTGGAGTGGTTTTGAAAGAGGGACAATGAGCGCAAGGTGGAGCGCAAGGAGGGCGAGGCTAGCCCCTCCAGGGTGATCAAGCTCGGGTCTGACGACGAGGTTGAGCTTGACGACCAGAGTGAGGAGTTCAATACCTCTAAGGAGGAGACCATGGTGTTTTGGAACGCCATCGGACACACAACCTGACGATGATGATGAGTAGTATGTGCATAGTGTGTCCGTAGGAGTACTATGTGTTTGAATGTTTGGATGTTAAGTTGAATGTTCGGATGTTTACGTTGCATGTTTAAAACTTCGAATGTTTAGGAGTTTGTATTTGAAGTATGCAATGTGATCAAGTGGTTTGGATGTTTGTTTGGATGAGTCCCTATTTTTGGGCAGCTGTTGGAAATGGACATATTTTTTGTGCCCAAAAAATCACCTTTTGGTGCCCCAAATTTTACTCCGAACACTTTTTGGTGCCCTATTTTAGGTCTACTGTTGGAGATGCTTTAAGGATTTGTCTTGCCTCGTTCCTACGCAAAAAATGAGCTTTGAGTGGATGTATAGTTTCCTCCAAAAATACTGGAAATGAGTAGTATCCCAAAGGAATTTCAGTATGCGTTTCCTACAAACCGAATGCATCTATAAGAAATTTTCCTCTAGAATCCTTGGTCCTTTGTATTTCCTACGAAAATCCTCCAAACCGAATGAGGCCTAAGAGGGAAGGGAAAACTGTGCTCCGAACAGGACCTAAAAGATATGTGAAGGTATTTATTTGTTCCTGCTCTCATTTCATGCCAATTGCACCAAAAGTTTGAACATCCATGACCAGGCTTGCTCTGGCATACATGTCAATGTCAGGCTCAAGGGAAAAGACAACCCATCCCTGGAGCCTGGAGGAACCTTTGTACTAGTATAACCGCAGCCAGACGATAACAAGATCCTGATAAGCTAATGCTTCATGATTCCAGGGAAAATGCAGTCAAACTAGGACATCAAACATGACTTAAGTGACACGCTATGAATACCAGGTGGACTGGGATGTGCTTCTATCAAGAAAAAATATAGTTCCATAAACATGACAAAAAAACAGGAGAAAAGTAAAAAAAAATCCATAAGAACCTAGATGAACTGACAGCGACAGAATTTTACTTTCTGGCCTTTAACGAGCAAGGCATGGATTCAACATTTATGTCTTAACTACAACATTGTTATGAACTTGCTATACAAGAAAATAAGGCATCGATACATAAAAAGATACTCTACAAAATAGAAAGACCTATAATTAGTTGCCCATAAACAAGTCTACAAATCTACGGATCCCTCAAAAAAGTCAGCAGATAAAATATGTGGATGTGTCATTTAGGTTTCAGAATAATTTCACCAAATGTGGCCGTCTCTGTCAACTACGCAACCTATACCCTGCACCCAATAGCCAAGAGAATTCTGAATCAAGTGGTCCTCTAGAAACGCAAGGTCATGCCTTAGCTTCCGTGACAGGGGACGTACCTAAGGCACCAAGAAGAGCTAACCAGCTAAGAATATGCATTATGTCTGTTTTAGTTGCTTCATTCCAATTAGCAATTCAGTTGATTAGCTACCTACTGTTAGGCTTTGATGTGTCAGCCTCTCCATATATAAAGGGAGTTGGCAGTGGGGAACAGGATCAACGCATCAACAGAAATCACAGTGAATCACCCAAATCTCTAATCTATCCTATCACTAGCAGCCATGTAGTACATGGCTATCTTCCTGGTAGTAGTTTCCCCAGTAAGAACCCTAGTTTCATATTACAAACATCACTATAACAGGATAGTGCTAGGATGCTTATTCTCTTATAGATGAATTAATTTCAACAGTATGATAAACTCACATGCTTTAACTAATCTATAAGCAGTATTAAATGAATTTTTCATTAACTAAAATGTAAACTAAAACTTACATATTTCCAGCCAAGGAGTCGTTGGCAGCAGCTACAGTAGATATCGTTCACTGTATGCAATCCAGTCAAAAGATGGCGATCCTCATTGGGACCAAGGCTCACATTCACCCTGGATGTCACATTCACCCCAGATTAACATGTCAACAATAATTAGCAAAAGCTTGGTAGTTCAGATGTTCAATGGTCAATTACTCATACTTAATTCAGTTTAGATAAAGAGTTCATGTAATGTTAATAACCATACTTTTCTATTTGACATCTATGTTTCCTAGATAATATGGAACTGTTGCCTGATTACATAATTTATTGAAATTAACTCAGTATTTGGGGCGAAGAAAGTGAAGGATACTTCATTAGCAGGTCTATTGAATTCACAAAATGTGAGCTCTCCATGAAGTTAACTTTTGATAGTTGGTCAGCAACATAAAGATGAAAATGGGCTAAGAAGCATTTTCATATTCAGAAACAACTGGTCCTGATCAAGCTCTCTCACTTCATAGATTGAGTTGCATATCTCCATTGGCAGTAAAGCATGATCTTGTAAGTCAAGTGATATCAAATGTGCAATTTAGGCTACTTAGCCTCCAAATTTTAACTCTCTAGCCTAAGATCAACATAGGTCACCAGGTGGACCATAAGGTCTGTAACAATACATACAATTTTGCCCGGGTTGATTACCAAACTCACTTATTGTCTTTCGAAATAGGGTGCCAGACTCATTTGACTCATATTCATCATGATTCAGAAGATTCAATGCTGCTCAAATCAAACATAACCATACCGGATCCATCATCGCATTCTTGCATTCAGCGTACTGCGTAATTAGTACTAATAACAATCATGATTTTTCACCCAAAAATCAGAAGCAAAACCCCCTCAAGGAAACAACATTACTAGTACTGCTACAAAACAATAATCTTGCAACTATGACGAACTTAAATCAGTGTTGTTACCAGCAATGCATCTAACTTGCACGGCACGACTTGGCTACTACTATCTAGTAATGCCTGCAACTGAAAAGCATTTCTAGAACAGCGGCATTGCAATGATCGCACGATCCACACGCGGAAAGCAGGGAAAATAGAGGAGGGCGAAGAGAGAGAGAGAGAGAGAGAGAGAGAGATGGCTCAGCTCACACGCTATCGAAGAGGTAGGCGCGGCCGTGGCGGCCACGGAACTCCTTGGACACGATGTCGTCCGGCGACGCCGAGTCAACCCTGCAGAACTTGCACTTGAACACCTTGGGCCCCGGGAGGTACTCCACGAACAGCATCCCCATCCCCCCCTCCCCTCGCCTCCCGGAGAGCAATTCAGCAGAAGCAGCAGCCGCAGAAGATTCCCTTCCCCCGACCAAATCAGCAATCGAGCTGCGGGGAGGCGGAGAGGCCGCTAAACCTTATCAAATTCCGAATCGGGAGAATGGGAGGTCGGGGAGCCGGCTGCCGGGCCCGATCGCCATGGACGGGGGAGGGATCGGCGGCGCGGCAGCGGAATCGGGCGGCGGATTTGGCTGGGGGGCAGTGGGGGTTGGGAAAGCGGAGGCGACGAGGAACAAATGCCCACTTGCTTGTCCTTGCTTCTGTTTTCTGGTAGCTTCGCACGTTTGTTGTTGGGGGCGATGGCCTGGTTTTGTGGTTCGTGGCCTCGGCCTCCGCCTCCGTTGGGCGTACGTGGGGGGGCGGTGGTCGCTTTGCCGTTGCGTCGAGCGTCGGGCAAAGTTATACGGGATTGGACAAAGCGACGTGCGAACGGGCCAATCCGAGTCGTGGCACTGGCATGGCTTGGCGACGATGCGCGTTGTGTTATCCGAAAGCTTTTCGGCATTTTGCGAGCGCTAGATTCACCTCGGGCTAGGGTCTGATCTCGCGTATCTCAGCATTTGGATCCTTATTATTTTGCTAGGAATAGGAATGGTGCAATTAAATTTCGTACTGTTAGGTTCGATTTCGTGTATTTTAACATTTTTTCTGCATCACCCCGCAAAAAAAACATTTTTTCTGCATGATTATTTTTAACACAATACAGACGCAAGCCCTCGTATATACGTGCATACACTTACTCGTATTAACGCACACATGCACATCCCATCCTTATGAGCACCTCCGAGAGACTGAGTCGGCATATCATCTTGAAATTTTACGAAGTCACTGTAGACGTCTCGTAGTCGAGGGGAACGTCTTCTTCCACTGAATCCCAATGGATTGAGGATACCACTATCCACCTAATCATCCAATCACACGTTGATTCTTAACACGTGTGTTTTGATTTATTAGGGAATTTTGACTTGACCTCTCTGAGACAGGACAAGAAGATTTCCATCCTATAGTGAAAGAGATATGGAACAATTGTTTCTCTTTCGATGATCGTATTGGTATGGTTAGTTTTAAGAATTTTGTAAGAGATTCAGGGGTTTAATTCCTCTTATTATTAGGGAGGAGTTGACTGCTCCGGAGGAACTCAAGGAACAAGATCCTCTAAACTTCTGTTTTTCATGATGTTTGATGGATAGATCAAAAAGTTTTCTCGCAAATAAAAGATCATCCACACTATTAACTAGTATCTTGTGGGAGGAGTAAGATTCTAATAGATCCTAATAATTTTTTGATTGATGAACCAAAACATAAACATGTTAAATACACGAGCAATCGCTGTTGAAATGAGATCTGAACATCTCTTAATTCACAAAATTGTTATTTTATAAGCGCTTCTAGGAGCTGGTGGGTCCACAAGTGAAAGAAGAGGTTCTTGTTGTCCTTAATGGTGGACCGATGCTGGCGGGTTGGAACGAAACAACGACTGTGTTGATTCTGAAGGTTACAAATCCAGAGCGTGTGACGGAGTTCCGGCTTATTCTGTGATGCGTTGTATAAGTTAATCTCTAAGGTGATGGCAAATCATTTGAAGGAGATCTTAGAAGATATCATTTCACCAATGCAATCAGCTTTTGTCCCGGTAGAATGATTACAGATTGTGTTGTTGGCCTATAAAACCATTCATATGATGTACAGAAAGAAGGGGGCAAGCTGGGAATGTGCCAGTAAAGCTCGTCATGAGTAAAGCGTACGATCGTGTTGAGTGTGATTTTCTAGAAAGGGTCATGCTCAGGATGGGTTTCGCGCGGGGGGGGGGGGGGGGGGGGGCTGGGTGAGCAACATCATGATGTGTGTACGATCAGTGCGTTATCAGGTGGAGATAACCAGAAGTTGTCTAGAGAGATTATCCCAGAGCAAGGCCTTCGACAGGGAGACCCATTATCCCTTATATTTTTATAATGTGTGTCGAAGGTTTCTCGGCGCTACTACAAAAGGCAGATGAGGAGATACACCGAAAATCAATCACTTGTTTTCGTCGATGATTCACTTATTATGAAGACAACTACTCAAGGGGCAGCGAAACATCAATAAAATTTGGCACTATAGGAGGAGCAGTCTGGACAAATGATAAATAAGGATAAAATTTCAGCGATGTTTAGCAAAGGTACAAGTGGGTGAAAGAAGTGTACTCCTTGTTGGCCTTGGTATTCAGGCTGAATATCATAATCAACAGTATTTGGGCTTGCCGGTTCATACTGGGACTTAAAGGAGTAAGGAGTTTGAGTACCTCAAACAGAGGATTTGGATGTGTATACAGGGTTCGAAGGAGAAGCTTTTGTCAAAAGTTGTGAAGAAAGTTTAGATAAAAGTTGTGGCTAGGGCGATTATGACATATGCGACTTCGTGTTTGATCTCACTAAAAAATTATGCAAAGAGATCAATGCTCTGATTGCTCACTATTGGAGGAGTCAACAAGATAAAATGAATAAATGCAATGGGTAAGCTGGGAGGATATGACAAAATCAAAGAAGGATGGTGGCCTTGGGTTCAAGAATCTACACGTTGTCAACATGGCAACGTTATCCCGTTAAGGGCGGTGGCTATTGGACGCCCCAGATACACTATGTGCTTGAGTCCTCAAGGCTTGGTACTGTCCAAATGGTTCAGTTATAGATGTTGTGGTGAGTGATGTCATCTCATATATCCGGAGAAGTGTTTTACGAGGCATTACTCTGTCGAGTAAGGAGTAGTTTGGCGTGTGGGTTCAGGTGAAAAAGGTTAAATTATGGGAGGACCCTTTGTAGGATCGAAAGTATGTCTAGAGGGGGTATGACTAGATGAATTGACAAAATCAAAACTTATCATTTTCCCAATTTTAGTCATGGGCAAGTTTTAGCAAAATCTACCAAGTCAAGCAACACCCTACACATGCAAGTTTAAGAGTTGTGCAGCGGAAATTAAAGACTTTACATATGAACGTAAAGGAGGGATTGGAGAAATCAAATGCAATGAAGTCACGGTGATTTTTGTGTGGTTCCAATAGGTGGTGCTATCGTACGTCCACGTTGATGAAGACTTCAACCCACAGAGGGTAACGGCCACACGAGTCCACGAAGGGTCCACGAAGAAGCAACCTTGTCTATTCCACCATGGCTACGTCCACAAAGGAGTAGCCTCACTCGGGGTAGATCTTCACAAAGTAGGCGATCTCCTTGCCCCTACAAACTCCTTGGTTCAACTCCACATGATCTTGGAGGCTCCCAAGTGACACCTAACCAATCTAGGAGACATCACTCTCCAAAAGGTAAAAGTTGTTGTTGTTGATGATGAACTACTTGCTCTTGTGCTTCAAAAGATAGTCTCCTCAACACTAAATCACTCTCTCACAGATTTGGCTTGGGTAGGAGAAGGATTGGAGTGGAAAGCAACTTGGGGAGGCTAGAAATCAAGGTTCAAATGGTTGGATTGGAATGCCTTGATCTCAAGACATGAGTAGGTGGTTCTCTCTCAGAAAAGGAATGGCGGAAGTGTTTTCATTCTAATGGCTCTCTTAGAGAGTAAGTGGGGGTGGAGGGGTATATATATCCTTCACCAAAGATCCAACCGTTACAACCTTTAGACACATCTCGGTGACACGAAAGAAATAATCTCGGTGAGACCGACCTGTGTAAAAGATTCAAACTTTAGGAATCTCGGTGAGACTGACTTGTGTAAAAGATTCAAACTTTAGGAATCTCGGTGAGACCGAACGGACCAACTCGGACAGACCAATATGCGATTGCCTAAGCAAGAACTCGCTTCGATAGTTCCGATCAAACCAACTCGGTAATTACAAGATGGAATTGAAGGGTTACAGAAACTTGGTAACTGCACTTCGGTGGGACCGAATGTCATCTCGGTTCTATCGAGTTTCTAGGGTTTCATTGTGGGTCTATCTAGGCTGAACACGGCGGGTCTGGAAGAAAGTGTAATGGTGGGACCGAGTTTGATGTTTAGGGTTTGAACAGATTGGAGTGTGGGAAAGTGGCTAAGGTTTTTGGAGCAATATCTTCAAGCACTTTGAGCAACTAAGTCATGCAAAACCTCATACCCTTTTAATAGTATTTTCTTTCCCATAGACTCAATGTGATCTTGGATCACTTAAGCAAAAAGGAAGAGTCTTGGGGCTTTTGCCATTATGTTTCCATAGCATTTTGAGGGGTCCACATCCACATTTCCTTGCCATGCCAACATTGAACTTTCCTAAAAACTATCTTTGAGTAGGCATTAGTACAATGGCATATATGTTGTTATTAATTAGCAAAATTACCTGGGGATTACTTGCACTTTCACCCTTGGATCCTGAGGGGTGAAACGAGGAAGCTGAGTTATACTCGAGGAAACACAGTTATCACAAAAGTTAGTGACTTAATGGACCCAATACTAGAAACTTGGGATGAACAACTTGTTCTGGATCTTTTCTGTGAGGAGGATGTAAAAAATATTCTAGTCATTCCAATTCATGGGGGCATGGAATACCATATTGCTTGACACTTTTATCCAAAAGGGGAGGTTCTCTGTCAAGTCAGCTTACCATCTTGGCATCAAACTCAGGGATGTTCGAATGTGTCGAGATGTTGAATCTTCCTCAGGTGCAGGTCATGGAGCTGATATGTGGAGCCATTTATGGAATCTAACTATGTCGAGTAAGGTGCTCATTTTTTATTTGGAGATTGGCCCGAAACAGTTTGCCACTTAGGATGAATATAAGGAGAAAGAAGGTAGAGCTCGATGCAATCTGTCCAATTTGCAAAAGACTTGACGAGGGGGGGGGGATTTGTTTGTTAAATGCAAGAATGTGAAACATGTATGAAGGCTTTTGGACCTAGAAGATGCTCATTTAGACCTAGTGCATTCTTTGACTCCCATGGAGTTGGATAGCACAAGACGTGATACTGCTCTTGTACTCCTATGGGAATGGTGGTCCGCCAGAAATAAAGCGAATGTAGGCGACAAAGTGAGAGTTGCCAATCATGTCTGCGGTGTTGGAAATATGCCCTAGAGGCAATAATATTTGTATTATTATATTGTTGGGGAATGTAGCATGCAATTTCAAAAAAAATCCTACGCTCACACAAGATCTATCTAGGAGATGCATAACAACGAGAGGGGGGGAGTGTGTCTACGTACCCTCGTAGACCAAAAGCGGAAGCGTTTGACAACGCAGTTGATGTAGTCGAACTTCTTCTCGTTCTGATCGATCAAGCACCGAACGTATGGCACCTCCGAGTTCTGCACACGTTCAGCTCGATGACGTCCCTCGAACTCTTGATCTAACAAAGGTCAAGGGGGAGTTCCATCAGCACTACGACATGGTGACGGTGATGGTGAAGTGATCCGCGCAGGGCTTCGCCTAAGCACTATGTGAATATGATAGGAGGCGTAAACTGTGGAGGGGGCAATGTTTGTTGTGTGTTCTACAGTGCGCCCCCCCCCACATATATATAGGTGGGAGAGGGAGAGGGGCTGCAAGGGGCGCCCCAAGTAGGAGTAATCCTACTTGGGCGCCTCCTCCAAGTCGGCCTCCCCCCTTCCATATCCATCGGAGGGGAAGGACAGAGAGGGGGGAGGGGGAGGAAAGGGGGAGGCCAAATCCTCCCCTTTCCTCCTCCCTTCCCTTCCTTCTCCTCCTATTCGGCCTATAGGGGGCGCACCAGCCCCTTTTGGGGCTGGTATGTCTCTCTCTTGGGCCATTAGGCCCATATAGCTTGTTGGGGGTTGCCCGGAACCCCTTCCGATGACCCGATACGTACTCGGTACCCCCGGAACACTTCCGATGTCCAAATACTATCATCCTATATATGAATCTTTACCTCTCGACCATTTCGAGACTCCTCATCATGTTCGTGATCTCATCCGGGACTCCGAACAACATTCAGTCACCAAATCACATAACTCATATAATACATTCATCATCGAACGTTAAGCGTGCGGACCCTAGGGGTTCAAGAACTATGTAGACATGACCGAGACACTTGTACGATTAATAACCAATAGCGGAACCTAGATGCTCATATTGGTTCCCACATATTCTACGAAGATCTTTATCGGTCAAACCGTTATGACAACATACGTATTTCCCTTTGTCATCGGTATGTTACTTGCCCGAGATTCAATCGTCGGTATCTCCATACCTAGTTCAATCTCGTTACCGGCAAGTCTCTTTACTCGTTCCGTAATGCGTCATCCCGCAACTAACTCATTAGTCACATTGCTTGCAAGGCTTATTATGATGTGCATTATCGAGAGGGCCCAAAGATACCTCTCTGATACTCGGAGTGACAAATCCTAATCTCGATCTATGCCAACCCAACAAACACCTTCAGAGACACCTGTAGAGCATCTTTATAATCACCCAGTTACATTGTGATGTTTGATAGCACACAAGGTGTTCCTCCGGTATTCGGGAGTTGCATAATCTCATAGTCAAAGGAATATGTATAAGTCATGAAGAAAGCAATAGCAATAAAACTTAATGATCATTATGCTAAGCTAACGGATGGGTCTTGTCCATCACATCATTCTCCTAATGATGTGATCATGTTCATCAAATGACAACACATGTCTATGGTTAGGAAACTTAACCATCTTTGATTAACGAGCTAGTCTAGTAGAGGCTTACTAGGGACACTATGTTTTGTCTATGTATCCACACATGTATTAAGTTTCCAGTTAATAAAATTCTAGCATGAATAATAAAAATCCCGCAACTAACTCATTAGTCACATTGCTTGCAAGGCTTATAGTGATGTGCATTACCGAGAGGGCCCAGAGATACCTCTCCAACAATCGGAGTGACAAATCCTAATCTCGATCTATGCCAACTCAACAAACACCATCGGAGACACCTGTATAGCATCTTTATAATCACCCAGTTACGTTGTGATGTTTGATAGCACACAAAGTGTTCCTCCGGTATTCGGGAGTTACATAATCTCATAGTCATAGGAACATGTATAAGTTATGAAGAAAGCAATAACAATAAACTAAACGATCATAGTGCTAAGCTAAAGGATGGGTCATGTCAATCACATTATTCTCTAATGATGTGATCCCGTTTATCAAATGACAACTCATGTCTGTGGTCAGGAAACTTAACAATCTTTGATTAACGAGCTAGTCAAGTAGAGGCATACTAGTGACACTGTTTGTCTATGTATTCACACATGTACTAAGTTTCCGGTTAATACAATTCTAGCATGAATAATAAACATTTATCATGATTATAAGGAAATAAATAATAACTTTATTATTGCCTCTAGGGCATATTTCCTTCAGTCTCCCACTTGCACTAGTGTCAATAATCTAGTTCATATCGTCATGTGATTTAACACCAATAGTTCACATCACCATGTGACCAACACCCAAAGGGTTTACTAGAGTCAATAATCTAGTTCACATCGCCATGTGATTAACACCCAAAGAGTACTAAGGCGTGATCATGTTTTTCTTGTGAGAGAAGTTTAGTCAATGGGTCTGCCACATTCAGATCTGTATGTATTTTGCAAATTTCTATGAGCCTTGCAAGCAATGTGTCTAATGAGATTAGCCACGGGATGATGCATTACGAAACGAGTAAAGAGACTTGCCGGTGACGAGATTGAACTAGGTATGATGATACCGACGATTGAATCTCGGGCAAGTAACATACCGATGACAAAGGGAACAACGTATGTTGTTATGCGGTTTGACCGATAAAGATCTTCGTAGAATATGTAGGAGCCAATATGAGCATCCAGGTTCCGCTATTGGTTATTGATCGGAGATATGTCTTGGTCATGTCTACATAGTTCTCGAACCCATAGGGTCCGCACGATCAACGATCGATAACAATTTGTATTATGAGTTTCGTGTTTTGATAAACCGAAGTTTGTTCGGAGTCCTGGATGAGATCACGGACATGACGAGGAGTCTCGAAATGGTCTAGACATAAAGATTGATATATTGGAAGGTTATGTTTGGATACCTGAATGGTTTCAGATAGGTTCGGGCATTTTCCGGAGTACCGGTGGGTTACCGGAACCCCCCCCCCCCCGGATTAATGGGCCACAATGGGCCTTAGTGGAGAAGAGAGAGGGCCGGCCAGAGGTGGCGCGCCCCCCTTGCCCAGTCCGAATTGGACAAGGGGAGGGGCGGCTCCCCCCTCCTTCCTTCTCTTCTCTCCTCTTTCCCTTCTTCTCCTACTTGGACTAGGAAAGGGGGGACCGAATCCTACTTGGACTAGGAGTGCAAGTAGGACTCCCCCCATGGCGTGCCCCCTCCTAGGGCTGGCCTCCTCTCCTCCCCCCTTTATATACGTGGGGAGGGGGCACCCCAAAGACACACAAGTTGATCTTTTAGCCGTGTGCGGTGCCCCCCTCCATAGTTACACACCTTGGTCATATCGTTGTAGTGCTTAGGCAAGCCCTGCGTCGGTAACTTCATCATCACTGTCACCACGTCGTCGTGCTGACGGAACTCTCCCTCGGCCTCAACTGGATCAAGAGTTCGAGGGACATCATCAAGTTGAACGTGTGCTCATCGCGGAGGTGTCGTGCGTTCGGTACTTGGATCGGTTGGATCCCGAAGACGTTCGACTACACGCTTCTGCTTTCGGTCTACGAGGGTACGTAGACACACTCTCCGCTCTCGTTGTAATGCATCTCCTAGATAGATCTTGCGTGATTCTAGGTAATTTTTTTGAAATATTGTGTTCCCCAACAAAGTACACATCAATAACATGTATATCAAATATACCTTTCACTTTGCCATCCTTCTTATCCGCCAAATACTTGGGGCAGTTCAGCTTCCAGTGATCAGTCCCTTTGCAGTAGAAGCACTCAGTTCCAAGAGCTTGGGAATTGTCTTTTCCATCCCTTACATATTATAGTTCATCACGAAGTTCCAATAAATTGGTGATAGTGACTAGAGAACTCTGTCAATCACTATCTTATCTGGAAGATTAACTCCCACTTGTTTCAAGCGATTGTAGTACTCAGACATTCCGAGCACATACTCACTGGTTGAGCTATTCTCCTCCATCTTGTAGGCAGAGTACTTTTCAGAGGTCTCATACCTCTCGACTTGGGCATGAGTTTGAAATACCAATTTCATCTCTTGGAACATATTATATGCTCCATGGCGTTCAAAACGTTTTTGAAGTCCCGGTTCTAAGCCGTAAATCATGGCGCAGTAAACTATCAAGTAGTCATCATACCGAGCTTGCCAAACGTTCATAACATCTGCATCTGCTCCTGCAAAAGGTCCGTCACCTAGCGGTGCATCAAGGACATAATTCTTCTGTGCAGCAATGAGCATAATCCTCAGATCACGGATCCAATCTGCATCATTGCTACAATCATCTTTCAACTTATTTTTCTCTAGGAACATATCAAAAATAAATGGGGAGCTATAATATGAGCTAATGATCTACAACATAATTTGCAAATACTATCAGGACTAAGTTCATGATAAATTAAAGTTCAATTAATCATATTACTTAAGAACTCCCCTTAGATAGACATCCCTCTAGTCATCTAAATGATCACGTGATCCATATCAACTAAACCATGTCCAGTCATCACGTGAGATGGAGTAGTTTTCAATGGTGAACATCTCTATGTTTATCATATCTAGTATATGATTCACGTTCAACCTTTCGGTCTCAGTGTTCCGAGGCCATATCTGCATATGCTAGGCTCGTCAAGTTTAACCCGAGTATTCTGCGTGTGCAAAACTGACTTGCACCCGTTGTATGTGAACGTAGAGCTTATCACACCCGATCATCACGTGGTGTCTCGGCACGACGAACTGTCGCAACGGTGCATACTCAGGGAGAACACTTATACCTTGAAATTTAGTGAGGTGTCATCTTATGATGCTACCGCCGTGCTAAGCAAAATAAGATGCATAAAAGATAAACATCACATGCAATCAAAATATGAGACATGATATGGCCATCATCATCTTGCTCCTTTTATCTCCATCTCCAAAGCACCGTCATGATATCCATCATTACCGGCTTGACACCTTGATCTCCATCGTAGCGTCGTTGTCGTCTCGCCACCTATTGCTTCTACAACTATCACTACCGCATAGTGATAAAGTAAAGAAATTACGTGGCGATTGCATTTCATACAATAAAGTGACAACTATAAGGCTCCTGCCAGTTGCCGATAAATTTTACAAAACATGATTATCTCATACAATAACTTATATTACATCATGTCTTGACCATATCACATCACAACATGCCCTGCAAAAACAAGTTAGACGTCCTCTACTTTGTTGTTGCAAGTTTTACGTGCCTGCTACGGGCTTCTAGCAAGAACCGTTCTTACCTACACATCAAAACCACAACGATTTTTTGTCAAGTGTGTTGTTTTAACCTTCAACAAGGACCGGCCGTAGTCAAATTCGATTCAAATAAAGTTGGAGAAAAACGCACCCGCCAACCACCTTTATGCAAAACAAGTTACATGTCTGCCGGTGGAACCGGTCTCATGAACATGGTCATGTAAGGTTGGGTTGGGCCGCTTCATCCAACAATATCGCCGAATCAAAATAAGATGTTGGTGGTAAGCAGTATGACTATTATCGCTCACAACTCTTTGTGTTCTACTCGTGCATATCATCTACGCATAGACCTGGCTCGGATGCCACTGTTGGGGAATGTAGCATGCAATTTCAAAAAGAAAAATCCTATGCGCACGCAAGATCTATCTAGGAGATGCATAGCAACGAGAGTGGGAGAGTGTGTCTATGTACCCTCGTAGACCGAAAGTGGAAGCGTTTAACAATGCGGTTGATGTACTCGAACTTCTTATCATTTCGACCGATCAAGCACCGAACGTACGGCACCTCCGAGTTCTGCACATGTTCAGCTCGATGACGTCCCTCGAACTCTTGATCCAGCAAAGTGTCGAGGGAGAGTTCCGTCAGCACGACGGCGTGGTGATGGTGATGGTGAAGTGATCCACGCAGGGCTTTGCCTAAGCACTACGTGAATATGACCGGAGGCGTAAACTATGGAGGGGGGCGCCGCACACAGCTAACAATGTTTGTTGTGTGTTCTAGCGGTGCCCCCCACATATATATTGGTGGGAGAGGGAGAGGGGCTGCAAGGGGCTCTCCAAGTAGGGGTAATCCTACTTGGGCGCCTCCTGCAAGTCGGTCTCCCCCCTTCCAAATCCATTGGAGGGGGAGGGGAAGGAAAGGGGGAGGCCGAATCCTTCCCTTTCCTTCTCTCTTCCCTTCCTTTCCTTCTCCTCCTATTCAAACTATACGGGGTGCAAAAACCCCTTTTGGGGCTATTCTGTCCCGCTCTTTGCCCATTAGGCCCATATAGCTTGTCGGGGGTTGCCCGGAACCCCTTCGGGTGACCCGATACGTACCCGGTACCTCCAGAACACTTCCGATGTCCAAATACTATCGTCCTATATATGAATCTTTACCTCTCGACCATTTCGAGACTCCTTGTCATGTCTGTGATCTCATCTGGGACTTCGAACAACATTCGTTCACCAAATCACATAACTCCTATAATACAAAACCGTCATCCAACGCTAAGCGTGCGGACCCTACGGGTTCGAGAACTATGTAGACATGACCGAGACACCTCTCCGGTCAATAACCAATAGCGGAACCTGGATGCTCATGTTGGTTCCCACATATTCTACGAAGATCTTTATCGGTCAAACCGTAATGACAACATGCGTTATTCCCTTTGTCATCGGTATGTTACTTGCCCGAGATTCGATCGTCGGTATCTCCATACCTAGTTCAATCTCGTTACCGACAAGTCTCTTTACTCGTTTTGTAATGCATCATCCTGCAACTAACTCATTAGTCGCATTCCTTGCAAGGCTTATTATGATGTGCATTATCAAGAGGGCCCAGAGATACCTCTCCGATACTCGGAGTGACAAATCCTAATCTCGATATATGCCAACCCAACAAACACCTTTGGAGACACCTGTAGAGAATCTTTATAATCACCCAGTTACGTTGTGACGTTTGATAGCACACAAGGTGTTCCTCCGGTATTCGAGAGTTGCATAATCTCATAGTCAAAGGAATATTGTAAGTCATGAAGAAAGAAATAGCAATAAAACTTAACGATCATTATGCTAAGCTAACGGATGGGTCTTGTCCATCACATCATTCTCCTAATGATGTGATCTCGTTCATCAAATAACAGCACATGTCTATGGTTAGGAAACTTAACCATCTTTGATTAACGAGTTAGTCTAGTAGAGGCTTACTAGGGACACTGTGTTTTGTCTATCTATCCACACATGTATCAACTTTCCGGTTAATACAATTCTAGCATGAATAAAAAACATTTATCATGATATAAGGAAATATAAATAACAACTTTATTATTGCCTCTAGGGCATATTTCCTTCATATATTTCCATATTCATAGTTATAGAGTTTATATTCTATATTATAATTGCTGTGATCCTAGAATATGTGCCTCAGTGGAAAAATCATATGCACGTGTGGAATAATAAACGGTAAATAAAAGGTTCCTAGTCTTGCCTTTAGGACTACCTTGGTGATCACGTTTTCCGGATCTTAGGATATCATTAAGTGTAACGATGATCCTAAAACAACATTGAGATTATGACATTGGAAGAACCATCACATTGAACCGACCCAATCTTGTTTGTTATGAATTGAGTTAATATTGTCTGCATTCAATTGTAATAAACGTGGAGTGTTAATGTGTGATATTTCTCCTTAGACCATGAGAGTATCATGGTCACTTCTTACCGTACGGTGGGCTTTGGGGTTGCCTAAATGTCACCTGTAACACTGTGATCATAACGACAACTTACAAGTTCATCGAAAGTTTGACAAGTGAAAAAATAGCTCGGGAGTGGTATTTTCTCCACCAACGATGGATATACATGTTCTTAGGGCCCTCTCGGTGTGACGGCATCGATCATCATCTGGCCAGACACACGTGAGTTCGTCACGGGAATGCCAGAACACAATAACGAGAAAGAAGAACAAAACCAGCAACTAGGATTTTGGTATAGCGAGCATGGTGATGACTCAGGAGGATACCGATGCATCTAGACTTTTTTGAAGTATCATGAAGCAAAGCGAACATCACAAAGGTTCACTTGAATATCATTCATGTACTCATAGGGACCGATATGGACATCCACGGTCCCGCTGCCAGTCATGGAACGAACGGTTTTGTTCATGTCTATGAGTTCTCGAACCTACAGGGTCACAAGCTTAAGGCAATAACAATTTGCTGAGTGTTAGTAAGATGGGAGTCATGAGAATATATTTGTTTCATGAATATTCAGAATAGTTCTGAGAGGATCCGAAAGCGTTTCGTGGTCACCAGAATGGTTTCAAAGAGTATCGGGTAATACCGGGTATATATAGGTGGAAAATGTTTCCGGAGATGCTAAAAATATATAAAAATTGGCCTAGAGGTATTTAGAATATTTTATATTTGATTTAAATATCAACATGCCTAAAAAGGCCAAGAGGTGGAAGGCAACTTGGGCCATAAAGGCCCAAGTGGAGTTGCCCCCCCCCAAGGAATGCCCCCCTTTCCTTGTTGGGTGGCGGGGGCGAATTGGACTAGGGGAGGAGTCCAACTCCTCCAACCTATATATACTAGGTTTTTTTGCTCTATTGTAAATAAAAGTTTTGGAGCCTCCTCTAGTTCTTCTAGTTCTAGTTATAGTTGGTCCTAGCTGACTAATTAGAGCTAGGATAATCCTCTTCTCCTCATAATTAGAAGCCCTGTGTGGTTCTAATCTCCTCCTCTAATTATTCGGCGATGACTAGCTCTAGACGGTGAGGAGCTGCCGGACCGTGAAGATTGCATGCTTGCAACCAAGTAGAGAGGTCGTGCTTTCGGTCTTCAGTTCGAGGGACTGTTTGTGGGCGGTATGAGGGATCATTCATCGATGGTTCGAGGGCTCCAAGTGCGATCAACACTGGCACATTCTTCTTCCGCTGCAACTTGGTGATGGCAACGATTGTGATCCCAACCCATTATGCATCTTCGTATTGATCTTGGGTAATCGTAGGTGCAATTTTTTTAGTTTTCTACTATGTTTCCCAACATGCCCCGCTGTAAGGAAGCTTGTTCTGGATTTTGTCGAACCAAACCTGTCCCAGCAAGTTGTAGTTGTTGGGGAACATGGTAATTTCAAAAAAATTCCTATGCACACACAAGATCATGGTGATGCATAGCAACGAGAGGGGAAGAGTGTTGTCCACGTACCCTCATAGACCATAAGCGGAAGCATTATGACAACGCGGTTGATGTAGTCGTACGTCTTCACGATCGACTGATCCTAGTACCGAAAGTACGACACCTCCGCGATCTAGACACGTTCGGCTCGGTGACGTCCCACGAAATCACGATCTAGCAGAGTGTCGAGGGAGAGCTTCGTCAACACGACGGCGTGATGACGGTGATGATGATGCTACCGGAACAGGGCTTCGCCTAAGCGCTGCTACGATATGACCGAGGTGGATTATGGTGGAGGGGGCACCACACACGGCTAAGAGATCAATGATCAACTTGTGTGTCTATGGGGTGCCCCTGGCCACGTATATAAAGGATGGAGGGAGGAGGAGGCCGACCCTCATAGGGCGCGCCCAAAGTGTGGAGTCCTACTAGGACTCTCTAGTCCTAGTAGGATTCCACCTCCCACATGGAATAGGAAAAAAGTAAAGGAGAAGGAGAAGGAAGGAAGGGGGCGCCCCCTTTCCCTAGTCCAATTCAGACCAGTCTATGGGGAAGGGGCGCGGCCACCCTTGAGGCCTTTCTCTCTGACACGTCTCCAACGTATCTATAATTTTTGATTGTTCCATGCTATTATATTATCAATTGGATGTTTTATATGCATTCCTATGCTATTTTATATAATTTTTGGGACTAACCTATTAACCTAGAGCCCAGTGCCAATTTCTGTTTTTCCTTGTTTTTAAGTATCGCAGAAAAGGAAAATCAAACGGAGTCCAATTGACTTGAAACTTCACGGAGATCATTTTTGGACCAGAAGAAGCCCACGGCGTATCGGAGGTGGGCCAGGAGAGTCCCGAGGCCACCACGAGGGTGGGGGGCGCGCCCTAGCCCCTTGGGCGCGCCCCCTGCCTCGTGGCCGCCTTGGGAACCCCCCTGACTTGTCCCTGACTCCAACACCTCTTATATAACCCAAAACTTACAGAAAGAAACCTAGATCGGGAGTTCCGCCGCCAGAAGCCTCCGTAGCCACCGAAAACCAATCTAGACCCGTTCTGGCACCCTGCCGGAGGGGGGAATCCCTCTCCGGTGGCCATCTTCATCATCCCGGCGCCCTCCATGACGAGGAGGGAGTAGTCCACCCTCGGGGCTGAGGGTATGTACCAGTAGCTATGTGTTTGATCTCTCTCTCTCGTGTTCTTGAGGTGGTATGATCTTGATGTATCGCGAGCTTTGCTATTATAGTTGGATCTTATGATGTTTTCTCCCCTCTACTCTCTTTTAATGGATTGATTTTTCCTTTGAAGTTATCTTATCGAATTGAGTCTTTAAGGATTTGAGAACACTTGATGTATGTCTTGCACGTGCTTATCTGTGGTGACAATGGGATATCATGTGATCCACTTGATGTATGTTTTGGTGATCAACTTGCGAGTTCCGTGACCTCGTGAACTTATGCATAGGGTTGGCACACATTTTCGTCTTGACTCTCCGGTAGAAACTTTGGGGCACTCTTTGAAGTTCTTTGTGTTGGTTGAATAGATGAATCTGAGATTGTGTGATGCATATCGTATAATCATACCCACAGATACTTGAGGTGACATTAGAGTATCTAGGTGACATTAGGGTTTTGGTTGATTTGTGTCTTAAGGTGTTATTCTAGTACGAACTCTAGGATAGATCGATCAGAAAGGATAACTTTGAGGTGGTTTCGTACCCTACTATAATCTCTTCGTTTGTTCTCCGCTATTAGTGACTTTGGAGTGACTCTTTGTTGCATGTTGAGGGATAGTTATATGATCCAATTATGTTAGTATTGTTGAGAGGACTTGCTCTAGTGAAAGTATGAACCCTAGGCCTTGTTTTAACACATTGCAATACCGTTTACGCTCACTTTTACCACTTGTTACCTTGCTGTTTTTATATTTTCAGATTACAAAAACATATATCTACCATCCATATTGCACTTGTATCACCATCTCTTCGCCGAACTAGTGCACCTATACAATTTACCATTGTATTGGGTGTGTTGGGGACACAAGAGACTCTTTGCTATTTGGTTGCAGGGTTGTTTGAGAGAGACCATCTTCATCCTATGCCTCCCACAGATTAATAAACCTTAGGTCATCCACTTGAGGGAAATTTGCTATTGTCCTACAAACCTCTGCACTTGGAGGCCCAACAACGTCTACAAGAAGAAGGTTGTGTAGTACACATCAAGCTCTTTTCTGGCGCCGTTGCCGGGGAGGTTAGCGCTTGAAGGTATATCTTTAGATCTTGCAATCGAATCTTTTTGTTTCTTGTTTTAGCACTAGTTTAGTTTATAAAAGAAAACTACAAAAAATGGAATTGAGTTTGCCTCATACGCTTCATCTTTTTAATATCTTTCGTGAGAATGATGGAAAGGAAAATTGTGCTCAAGTGCTAGAAGAAGAAGTCTATAAAATGTTTGGCACTAAATCTTTGAATGATGAGCATTATTGCAATGTTGTTAGTATGAACTCCTTGAATATCCATAGTACTAATGATGATTGCACTTGTCATGATGAAAATGTCTCTTATAAGCATGTCAACTTTTGTGGAATATATAGAGCCTGCAAGTACACACCAATTAGGGAAAATAGATTTTGCAAGAGGTATAAGTATTTGGAAACTAAATGGTTGCAAGAGAGGCTAGATGTTTGTGCTGAAAATTTAAAATTTCTTCACCATACTTGTGAACTTTGCAATGAACATGGTCATTTAAATCTCAAATGCAAATTGTTTCATGATCGTATCATGTCCAAAAATTGTGATGACTTGATTTCCCTTGCACATCATAATGAACTTAGTTTTCTTTTGGGTTATGAAGAAATGAAATGTATAACTAAGCATATTCCAGAATATAACCTTGAGAAATTCCTCGATATTGATCTAGAAGAAATATTTATGTATTGTGTGGTGAATTGCATTGAAAATCCTTATATTGCCAATTACATAAAGAAAATAAAAAAATAGAGGATCAAGAGAATTCTAATGAAAGGGAAGAGGCTTCCCAATATCCTCCTATTATTTCTTATGATGAGTCAGGTAACGAGGAGGAGCCTTCTATTCAACCAATCTCATTAATAAGGAGCTCCGAAAAGAGGATTAAACTCACACATGATGTGAAGAAGAAAAATAAAAGACGGAGAAGCAAAGGTAAAAATGTATCCCTCCCAAATGATGTTGCCGCTATTACTCATTGTGATGATGATAATTGTTATACCATTGGTGTTATCCATACTATTAATGATGAGAGTGATTATGCTTATGATATGAAAAGGCACAAGCTTGGGGATGCTATGTTTGATGAGAATGACATGTTTGAGAATATATTTGATGCAATTAATGTTTGTCCCAAGCTTGGGGATGCTATGTTTAATGAAGATGATATTTCTAGCCTCCCAAGTTTTGATGAGCAAATTTATTATGATGATAGCATGCCTCCTATGTATGATGGTTATATTGATGAAAGTGGGTTTGGAAGAGTGTCAACTTTAGGAAGTAATGATCCCACTATTTTGGAGGATGTTGAATCTTATTTTGACAATTATTAAAGTGAATTTGGAGAGGTCATGACTTTATTTAGTAATGATTCCACTATCTTGGAAGAGGTTTCAATCATTATGATGAGAACAAAGTTGCTACTTATGATAATTATTGTGATGATACGTATGCTATAAAAAGTATGATTATATTAAAACTTGTCATGATTATGATTACCCTTTTTCTGAACATTACTCTTTTAATGTGGAAAAAATTTATAGTATTCGAGTCTCTTATGATACTCCCACTATTCCGAATGAGAAGAATTTTGCTTGTGTGGAGAGTAATAAAATTTCTATGCTTGTAGATCATGAAAAGAATGCTTTATGTGATGGTTATATTGTTGAATTCATTCATGATGCTATTGAAATTTATTATGAGGGAGTAATATATGCTTGCAGGAATTGCAATAATATCAAGTTTCCTCTCTATGTGCTTAAAGTTTTAACTTTTAAAGTTATGCTTGTTTTGCCTTCCTATGCTAGTTGATTATTGTTCCCATAAGTTGTTTGCTTACAAAATCCCTATGCATAGGAAGTGGGTTGGAGTTAAATGTGCTAGTCCTATTCTTCATGATGCTCTCTTTATGTTACAATTCTTATCTTTTATGTGAGCATCATTGAAATCATCATGCCTAGCTAGGGGCGTTAAACGATAGCGCTTGTTGGGAGGCAACCCAATTTTATTTTTGTTGCTTGATTTTTGTTCCTGTTTAGTAATAAATAATTCATCTAGCCTCTATTTAGATGTGGTTTTTATGTTTTAATTAGTGTTTGTGCCAAGTAGAACCTTTGGGAAGACTTGGGTGAAGTCTTTGCGATCTTGCTGTAAAAAACAGAAACTTTAGCGCTCATGAGATTAGCTGCCATTTTTTACTGGAGAGTGATATTAAGTTGATTCTTTTTGAAGAGGATTAATAGACTAATTACTCATGTCCACCAATTTATTTGAGAATTTTATGAGTTCCAGAAGTATACATTTGATACAGATTACTACAGACTGTTCTGTTTTTGGCAGATTCTGTTTTCCATGTGTTGTTTGCTTATTTTGATGAATCTATGAGTTGTATCGGAGGGTATGAACCATAGAGAAGTTGGAATACATTAGATATTACACCAATATTAATTTAGAATAAGTTCACAACAGTACCTAAGTGGTGATTTATTTTCTTATACTAACGGAGCTTACGAGTTTTCTGTTAAGTTTTGTGTTGTGAAGTTTTCAAGTTTTGGGTAAAGATTCGATGGACTATGGAATAAGGAGTGGCAAGAGCCTAAGCTTGGGGATGCCAAAGGCACCCCAAGGTAATATTCAAGGACAACGAAGATCCT